>NC_079211.1:53065397-53365397 GCF_029633865.1 Lampris incognitus | reverse complement strand
TGAGATGTCTACAGATGTCATGATGAGATGTCTACAGATGTTATGAGATGACTACAGGTGTTGTTATGAGATGTCTACAGGTGTTTTAAGATGTCTACAGGTGTTATTATGAGATGTCTACAGGTGTTATGATGAGATGACTAAAGGTGTTATTATGAGATGTCTACAGATGTCATGATGAGATGTCTACTGATGTTATGAGATGTCTACAGGTGTTATGATGAGATGACTACAGATGTTATGATGAGATGTCTACAGGTGTTATGAGATGACTACAGGTGTTATGAGATGACTACAGATGATATGATGAGATGTCTACATGTATCATGATGAGATATCTACAGGTGTTATGAGATGACTACAGATGTTATGATGAGATGACTACAGGTGTTATTATGAGATGACTACAGGTGTTATGATGAGATGTGTACAGGTATTATGATGAGACGTCTACAGGTGTTATGATGAGATGACTACAGGTATTATGATGAGATGTCTACAGGTGTTATGAGATGACTACAGATGTTATGATGAGATGACTACAGATGTTAAGATGAGATGACTACAGGTGTTATTATGAGATGTCTACAGATGTTACGATGAGATGACTACAGACGTTATTATGAGATGTCTACAGGTGTTTTAAGATGTCTACAGGTGTTATTATGAGATGTCTACAGGTGTTATGATGAGATGACTACAGGTGTTATGATGAGATGTATACAGGTGTTATGATGAGATGTGTACAGGTGTTATGATGAGATGACTACAGATGTTATGATGAGATGTCTACAGGTGTTATGATGAGATGACTACAGATGTTATGATGAGATGTCTACAGGTGTTATGATGAGATGTGTACAGGTGTTATAATGAGATGTGTACAGGTGTTATGAGATGACTACAGGTGTTATTATGAGATGTCTACAGATGTCATGATGAGATGTCTACAGATGTTATGAGATGTCTACAGGTGTTATGATGAGATGACTACAGGTGTTATGATGAGATGACTACAGATGTTATGATGACATGACTACAGTTGTTATAATGAGATGTCTACAGGTGTTATGAGATGTCTACAGGTGTCATGATGAGATGTCTACAGGTATTATGATGAGATGTCTACAGGTGTTATGAGATGACTACAGGTGTTATTATGAGATGTCTACAGGTGTTATGATGTGATGACTTCAGGTGTTATTATGAGATGTCTACAGACGTTATGATGAGATGTCTACAGCTGTTATGAGATGACTACAGATGTTATGCTGAGATGACTACAGGTGTTATTATGGGATGTCTACAGATGTTATGATGAGATGACTACAGGTGTTATTATGAGATGTCTACAGGCGTTTTCAGATGTCTACAGGTGTTATTATGAGTTGTCTACAGGTGTTATGAGGAGATGTCTACAGGTGTTATTATGAGATGTGTACAGATGTTATGATGATACGTCTACAGATGTTATGATGAGATGTCTACAGGTGTTATTATGAGATGTCTACAGATGTTATGAGATGTCTACAGACGTTATGATGAGATGACTACAGGTGTTGTTATGAGATGTCTACAGGTGTTTTAAGATGTCTACAGGTGTTATTATGAGATGTCTACATGTGTTATGATGAGATGACTACAGGTGTTATTATGAGATGTCTACAGATGTCATGATGAGATGTCTACTGATGTTATGAGATGTCTACAGGTGTTATGATGAGATGACTAGAGATGTTATGATGAGATGTCTACAGGTGTTATGATGAGATGTGTACAGATGTTATAATGAGATGTTTACAGGTGTTATGAGATGACTACAGGTGTTATTATGAGATGTCTACAGGCGTTTTCAGATGTCTACAGGTGTTATTATGAGTTGTCTACAGGTGTTATGATGAGTTGATTACAGGTGTTATGATGAGATGACTACAGGTGTTATGAGGAGATGTCTACAGGTGTTATTATGAGATGTGTACAGATGTTATGATGATATGTCTACAGATGTTATGATGAGATGTCTACAGGTGTTATTATGAGATGTCTACAGATGTTATGAGATGTCTACAGATGTTATGATGAGATGACTACAGGTGTTGTTATGAGATGTCTACAGGTGTTTTAAGATGTCTACAGGTGTTATTATGAGATGTCTACAGGTGTTATGATGAGATGACTACAGGTGTTATGATGAGATGTATACAGGTGTTATGATGAGATGTGTACAGGTGTTATGATGAGATGACTACAGATGTTATGATGAGATGTCTACAGGTGTTATGATGAGATGTGTACAGGTGTTATAATGAGATGTGTACAGGTGTTATGAGTTGACTACAGGTGTTATTATGAGATTTCTACAGATGTCATGATGAGATGTCTACAGATGTTATGAGATGTCTACAGGTGTTATGATGAGATGACTACAGGTGTTATGATGAGATGACTACAGATGTTATGATATAATGACTACAGTTGTTATAATGAGATGTCTACAGGTGTTTTAAGATGTCTACAGGTGTTATTATGAGATGTCTACATGTGTTATGATGAGATGACTACAGGTATTATGATGAGATGTCTACAGGTGTCATGAGATGACTACAGATGTTATGATGAGATGACTACAGATGTTAAGATGAGATGACTACAGGTGTTATTATTAGATGTCTACAGATGTCATGATGAGATGTCTACTGATGTTATGATATGTCTACAGGTGTTATGATGAGATGACTACAGATGTTATGATGAGATGTCTACAGGTGTTATGATGAGATGTCTACAGATGTTATAATGAGATGTTTACAGGTGTTATGAGATGACTACAGGTGTTATTATGAGATGCCTACAGGCGTTTTCAGATGTCTACAGATGTAATGAGATGTCTACAGGTGTTATGATGAGATGACTACAGGTGTTATGATGAGATGACTACAGATGTTATGATATAATGACTACAGTTGTTATAATGAGATGTCTACAGGTGTTATGAGATGTCTACAGGTGTCATGATGAGATGTCTACAGGTATTATGATGAGATGTCTACAGGTGTTATGAGATGACTACAGGTGTTATTATGAGATGTCTACAGGTGTTATGATGTGATGACTTCAGGTGTTATTATGAGATGTCTACAGACGTTATGATGAGATGTCTACAGGTGTTATGAGATGACTACAGATGTTATGATGAGATGACTACAGGTGTTATTATGAGATGTCTACAGATGTTATGATGAGATGACTACAGGTGTTATTATGAGATGTCTACAGGCGTTTTCAGATGTCTACAGGTGTTATTATGAGTTGTCTACAGGTGTTATGATGAGTTGATTACAGATTTTATGATTATACGTCTACAGATGTTATGATGAGATGTCTACAGGTGTTATTATGAGATGTCTACAGATGTTATGAGATGTCTACAGATGTTATGATGAGATGTCTACAGGTGTTATTATGAGATGTCTACAGATGTTATGAGATGTCTACAGATGTTATGATGAGATGACTACAGGTGTTGTTATGAGATGTCTACAGGTGTTTTAAGATGTCTACAGGTGTTATTATGAGATGTCTACATGTGTTATGATGAGATGACTACAGGTGTTATTATGAGATGTCTACAGATGTCATGATGAGATGTCTACTGATGTTATGAGATGTCTACAGGTGTTATGATGAGATGACTAGAGATGTTATGATGAGATGTCTACAGGTGTTATGATGAGATGTGTACAGATGTTATAATGAGATGTTTACAGGTGTTATGAGATGACTACAGGTGTTATTATGAGATGTCTACAGGCGTTTTCAGATGTCTACAGGTGTTATTATGAGTTGTCTACAGGTGTTATGATGAGTTGATTACAGGTGTTATGATGAGATGACTACAGGTGTTATGAGGAGATGTCTACAGGTGTTATTATGAGATGTGTACAGATGTTATGATGATATGTCTACAGATGTTATGATGAGATGTCTACAGGTGTTATTATGAGATGTCTACAGATGTTATGAGATGTCTACAGATGTTATGATGAGATGACTACAGGTGTTGTTATGAGATGTCGACAGGTGTTTTAAGATGTCTACAGGTGTTATGATGAGATGACTACAGGTGTTATGATGAGATGTATACAGGTGTTATGATGAGATGTGTACAGGTGTTATGATGAGATGACTACAGATGTTATGATGAGATGTCTACAGGTGTTATGATGAGATGTGTACAGGTGTTATAATGAGATGTGTACAGGTGTTATGAGTTGACTACAGGTGTTATTATGAGATTTCTACAGATGTCATGATGAGATGTCTACAGATGTTATGAGATGTCTACAGGTGTTATGATGAGATGACTACAGGTGTTATGATGAGATGACTACAGATGTTATGATATAATGACTACAGTTGTTATAATGAGATGTCTACAGGTGTTATGAGATGTCTACAGGTGTCATGATGAGATGTCTACAGGTATTATGATGAGATGTCTACAGGTGTTATGAGATGACTACAGGTGTTATTATGAGATGTCTACAGGTGTTATGATGTGATGACTTCAGGTGTTATTATGAGATGTCTACAGACGTTATGATGAGATGTCTACAGGTGTTATGAGATGACTACAGATGTTATGATGAGATCACTACAGGTGTTATTATGAGATGTCTACAGATGTTATGATGAGATGACTACAGGTGTTATTATGAGATGTCTACAGGCGTTTTCAGATGTCTACAGGTGTTATTATGAGTTGTCTACAGGTGTTATGATGAGTTGATTACAGGTGTTATGATGAGATGACTACAGGTGTTATGAGGAGATGTCTACAGGTGTTATTATGAGATGTGTACAGATGTTATGATGATACGTCTACAGATGTTATGATGAGATGTCTACAGGTGTTATGAGATGTCTACAGACGTTATGATGAGATGACTACAGGTGTTATTATGAGATGTCTACAGATGTTATGAGATGTCTACAGACGTTATGATGAGATGACTACAGGTGTTGTTATGAGATGTCTACAGGTGTTTTAAGATGTCTATAGGTGTTATTATGAGATGTCTACATGTGTTATGATGAGATGACTACAGGTGTTATTATTAGATGTCTACAGATGTCATGATGAGATGTCTACTGATGTTATGAGATGTCTACAGGTGTTATGATGAGATGACTACAGATGTTATGATGAGATGTCTACAGGTGTTATGATGAGATGTCTACAGATGTTATAATGAGATGTTTACAGGTGTTATGAGATGACTACAGGTGTTATTATGAGATGCCTACAGGCGTTTTCAGATGTCTACAGATGTAATGAGATGTCTACAGGTGTTATGATGAGATGACTACAGGTGTTATGATGAGATGACTACAGATGTTATGATATAATGACTACAGTTGTTATAATGAGATGTCTACAGGTGTTATGAGATGTCTACAGGTGTCATGATGAGATGTCTACAGGTATTATGATGAGATGTCTACAGGTGTTATGAGATGACTACAGGTGTTATTATGAGATGTCTACAGGTGTTATAATGTGATGACTTCAGGTGTTATTATGAGATGTCTACAGACGTTATGATGAGATGTCTACAGGTGTTATGAGATGACTACAGATGTTATGATGAGATGACTACAGGTGTTATTATGAGATGTCTACAGATGTTATGATGAGATGACTACAGGTGTTATTATGAGATGTCTACAGGCGTTTTCAGATGTCTACAGGTGTTATTATGAGTTGTCTACAGGTGTTATGATGAGTTGATTACAGATTTTATGATGATACGTCTACAGATGTTATGATGAGATGTCTACAGGTGTTATTATGAGATGTCTACAGATGTTATGAGATGTCTACAGATGTTATGATGAGATGTCTACAGGTGTTATTATGAGATGTCTACAGATGTTATGAGATGTCTACAGATGTTATGATGAGATGACTACAGGTGTTGTTATGAGATGTCTACAGGTGTTTTAAGATGTCTACAGGTGTTATTATGAGATGTCTACAGGTGTTATGATGAGTTGACTACAGGTGTTATGAGGAGATGTCTACAGGTGTTATTATGAGATGTGTACAGATGTTATGATGATATGTCTACAGATGTTATGATGAGATGTCTACAGGTGTTATGATGAGATGACTACAGTTGTTATTATGAGATGTCTACAGATGTTATGAGATGTCTACAGATGTTATGATGAGATGTCTACAGGTGTTATTATGAGATGTCTACAGATGTTATGAGATGTCTACAGATGTTATGATGAGATGACTACAGGTGTTGTTATGAGATGTCTACAGGTGTTTTAAGATGTCTACAGGTGTTATTATGAGATGTCTACAGGTGTTATGATGAGATGACTACAGGTGTTATGAGGAGATGTCTACAGGTGTTATTATGAGATGTGTACAGATGTTATGATGATATGTCTACAGATGTTATGATGAGATGTCTACAGGTGTTATTATGAGATGTGTACAGATGTTATGAGATGTCTACAGATGTTATGATGAGATGACTACAGGTGTTGTTATGAGATGTCTACAGATGTTATGAGATGTCTACAGATGTTATGATGAGATGACTACAGGTGTTGTTATGAGATGTCTACAGGTGTTTTAAGATGTCTACAGGTGTTATTATGAGATGTCTACAGGTGTTATGATGAGATGACTACAGGTGTTATTATGAGATGACTACAGGTGTTATGATGAGATGTGTACAGGTATTATGATGAGACTTCTACAGGTGTTATGATGAGATGACTACAGGTATTATGATGAGATGTCTACAGGTGTCATGAGATGACTAAAGATGTTATGATGAGATGACTACAGATGTTAAGATGAGATGACTACAGGTGTTATTATGAGATGTCTACAGATGTTATGATGAGATGACTACAGGTGTTATTATGATATGTCTACAGGTGTTATGATGAGATGACTACAGGTGTTATTATGAGATGTCTACAGATGTTATGAGATGTCTACAGATGTTATGATGAGATGTCTACAGGTGTTATTATGAGATGTCTACAGATGTTATGAGATGTCTACAGATGTTATGATGAGATGACTACAGGTGTTGTTATGAGATGTCTACAGGTGTTTTAAGATGTCTACAGGTGTTATTATGAGATGTCTACAAGTGTTATGATGAGATGACTACAGGTGTTATGAGGAGATGTCTACAGGTGTTATTATGAGATGTGTACAGATGTTATGATGATATGTCTACAGATGTTATGATGAGATGTCTACAGGTGCTATTATGATATGTCTACAGGTGTTATGATGACATGACTACAGGTGTTATAATGAGATGTGTACAGGTGTTATGATGAGAACTACAGGTGTTATTATGAGATGTCTACAGATGTTATGAGATGTCTACAGATGTTATGATGAGATGTCTACAGATGTTATGAGATGTCTACAGGCGTTATGAGATGACTACAGGTGTTATGATGAGATGTCTACAGGTGTTATGAGATGTCTACAGGTGTTATTATGAGATGTCTACAGATGCTATGAGATGTCTACAGATGTTATGATGAGATGTCTACAGATGTTATGAGATGTCTACAGGCGTTATGAGATGACTACAGGTGTTATGATGAGTTGTCTACAGGTGTTATGAGATGTCTACAGATGTTATGATGAGATGTCTACAGGTGTTATGAGATGACTACAGGTGTTATTATGAGATGTCTACAGGTGTTATGATGATATGTCTACAGGTGTTATGATGAGATGACTACAGGTGTTATTATGAGATGTCTACAGATGTTATGAGATGTCTACAGATGTTATGATGAGATGACTACAGGTGTTATTATGAGATGTGTACAGATGTAATGAGATGTCTACAGATGTTATGAGATGTCTACAGATGTTATGATGAGATGACTACAGGTGGTATTATGAGTTGTCTACAGGTGTTATGATGAGTTGATTACAGGTGTTATGATGAGATGACTACAGGTGTTATGAGGAGATGTCTACAGGTGTTATTATGAGATGTGTACAGATGTTATGATGATATGTCTACAGATGTTATGATGAGATGTCTACAGGTGTTATTATGAGATGTCTACAGATGTTATGAGATGTCTACAGATGTTATGATGAGATGACTACAGGTGTTGTTATGAGATGTCTACAGGTGTTTTAAGATGTCTACAGGTGTTATTATGAGATGTCTACAGGTGTTATGATGAGATGACTACAGATGTTATGATGAGATGTCTACAGGTGTTATGATGACATGACTACAGGTGTTATAATGAGATGTGTACAGGTGTTATGAGATGACTACATGTGTTATTATGAGATGTCTACAGATGTCATGATGAGATGTCTACAGATGTTATGAGATGTCTACAGGTGTTATGATGAGATGACTACAGGTGTTATGATGACATGACTACAGGTGTTATAATGAGATGTCTACAGGTGTTATGCGATGTCTACAGGTGTCATGATGAGATGTCTACAGGTATTATGATGAGATGTCTACAGGTGTTATGAGATGACTACAGGTGTTATGAGATGACTACAGATGTTATGATGAGATGTCTACAGGTATCATGATGAGATATCTACAGGTGTTATGAGATGACTACAGATGTTATGATGAGATGACTACAGGTGTTATTATGAGATGACTACAGGTGTTATGATGAGATGTGTACAGGTATTATGATGAGACTTCTACAGGTGTTATGATGAGATGACTACAGGTATTATGATGAGATGTCTACAGGTGTCATGAGATGACTACAGATGTTATGATGAGATGACTACAGATGTTAAGATGAGATGACTACAGGTGTTATTATGAGATGTCTACAGATGTTATGATGAGATGACTACAGGTGTTATTATGATATGTCTACAGGTGTTATGATGAGATGACTACAGGTGTTATTATGAGATGTCTACAGATGTTATGAGATGTCTACAGATGTTATGATGAGATGTCTACAGGTGTTATTATGAGATGTCTACAGATGTTATGAGATGTCTACAGATGTTATGATGAGATGACTACAGGTGTTGTTATGAGATGTCTACAGGTGTTTTAAGATGTCTACAGGTGTTATTATGAGATGTCTACAGGTGTTATGATGATATGTCTACAGATGTTATGATGAGATGTCTACAGGTGTTATTATGAGATGTCTACAGGTGTTATGATGACATGACTACAGGTGTTATGAGGAGATGTCTACAGGTGTTATTATGAGATGTGTACAGATGTTATGATGATATATCTACAGATGTTATGATGAGATGTCTACAGGTGTTATTATGACATGTCTACAGGTGTTATGATGACATGACTACAGGTGTTATAATGAGATGTGTACAGGTGTTATGAGATGACTACATGTGTTATTATGAGATGTCTACAGATGTCATGATGAGATGTCTACAGATGTTATGAGATGTCTACAGGTGTTATGATGAGATGACTACAGGTGTTATGATGACATGACTACAGGTGTTATAATGAGATGTCTACAGGTGTTATGAGATGTCTACAGGTGTCATGATGAGATGTCTACAGGTATTATGATGAGATGTCTACAGGTGTTATGAGATGACTACAGGTGTTATGAGATGACTACAGATGTTATGATGAGATGTCTACAGGTATCATGATGAGATATCTACAGGTGTTATGAGATGACTACAGATGTTATGATGAGATGACTACAGGTGTTATTATGAGATGACTACAGGTGTTATGATGAGATGTGTACAGGTATTATGATGAGACTTCTACAGGTGTTATGATGAGATGACTACAGGTATTATGATGAGATGTCTACAGGTGTCATGAGATGACTACAGATGTTATGATGAGATGACTACAGATGTTAAGATGAGATGACTACAGGTGTTATTATGAGATGTCTACAGATGTTATGATGAGATGACTACAGGTGTTATTATGATATGTCTACAGGTGTTATGATGAGATGACTACAGGTGTTATTATGAGATGTCTACAGATGTTATGAGATGTCTACAGATGTTATGATGAGATGTCTACAGGTGTTATTATGAGATGTCTACAGATGTTATGAGATGTCTACAGATGTTATGATGAGATGACTACAGGTGTTGTTATGAGATGTCTACAGGTGTTTTAAGATGTCTACAGGTGTTATTATGAGATGTCTACAGGTGTTATGATGAGATGACTACAGGTGTTATGAGGAGATGTCTACAGGTGTTATTATGAGATGTGTACAGATGTTATGATGATATGTCTACAGATGTTATGATGAGATGTCTACAGGTGTTATTATGAGATGTCTACAGATGTTATGATATGTCTACAGATGTTATGATGAGATGACTACAGGTGTTGTTATGAGATGTCTACAGGTGTTTTAAGATGTCTACAGGTGTTATTATGAGATGTCTACAGGTGTTATGATGAGATGTCTACAGGTGTTATGATGAGATGACTACAGGTATTATGATGAGATGTCTACAGGTGTTATGAGATGTCTACAGGTGTTATGATGAGATGACTACAGATGTTATGATGAGATGTCTACAGGTGTTATGATGAGATGTGTACAGGTGTTACAATGAGATGTGTACAGGTGTTATGAGATGACTACAAGTGTTATTATGAGATGTCTACAGATGTCATGATGAGATGTCTACAGATGTTATGAGATGTCTACAGGTGTTATGATGAGATGACTACAGGTGTTATGATGACATGACTACAGGTGTTATAATGAGATGTCTACAGGTGTTATGAGATGTCTACAGGTGTCATGATGAGATGTCTAAAGGTATTATGATGAGATGTCTACAGGTGTTATTATGAGATGTGTACAGATGTTATGATGATATGTCTACAGATGTTATGATGAGATGTCTACAGGTGTTATTATGAGATGTATACAGATGTTATGAGATGTCTACAGATGTTATGATGAGATGACTACAGGTGTTGTTATGAGATGTCTACAGGTGTTTTAAGATGTCTACAGGTGTTATTATGAGATGTCTACAGATGTCATGATGAGATGTCTACAGATGTTATGAGATGACTACAGGTGTTGTTATGAGATGTCTACAGGTGTTTTAAGATGTCTACAGGTGTTATTATGAGATGTCTACAGGTGTTATGATGAGATGACTAAAGGTGTTATTATGAGATGTCTACAGATGTCATGATGAGATGTCTACTGATGTTATGAGATGTCTACAGGTGTTATGATGAGATGACTACAGATGTTATGATGAGATGTCTACAGGTGTTATGAGATGACTACAGGTGTTATGAGATGACTACAGATGATATGATGAGATGTCTACATGTATCATGATGAGATATCTACAGGTGTTATGAGATGACTACAGATGTTATGATGAGATGACTACAGGTGTTATTATGAGATGACTACAGGTGTTATGATGAGATGTGTACAGGTATTATGATGAGACGTCTACAGGTGTTATGATGAGATGACTACAGGTATTATGATGAGATGTCTACAGGTGTTATGAGATGACTACAGATGTTATGATGAGATGACTACAGATGTTAAGATGAGATGACTACAGGTGTTATTATGAGATGTCTACAGATGTTACGATGAGATGACTACAGACGTTATTATGAGATGTCTACAGGTGTTTTAAGATGTCTACAGGTGTTATTATGAGATGTCTACAGGTGTTATGATGAGATGACTACAGGTGTTATGATGAGATGTATACAGGTGTTATGATGAGATGTGTACAGGTGTTATGATGAGATGACTACAGATGTTATGATGAGATGTCTACAGGTGTTATGATGAGATGACTACAGATGTTATGATGAGATGTCTACAGGTGTTATGATGAGATGTGTACAGGTGTTATAATGAGATGTGTACAGGTGTTATGAGATGACTACAGGTGTTATTATGAGATGTCTACAGATGTCATGATGAGATGTCTACAGATGTTATGAGATGTCTACAGGTGTTATGATGAGATGACTACAGGTGTTATGATGAGATGACTACAGATGTTATGATGACATGACTACAGTTGTTATAATGAGATGTCTACAGGTGTTATGAGATGTCTACAGGTGTCATGATGAGATGTCTACAGGTATTATGATGAGATGTCTACAGGTGTTATGAGATGACTACAGGTGTTATTATGAGATGTCTACAGGTGTTATGATGTGATGACTTCAGGTGTTATTATGAGATGTCTACAGACGTTATGATGAGATGTCTACAGCTGTTATGAGATGACTACAGATGTTATGCTGAGATGACTACAGGTGTTATTATGGGATGTCTACAGATGTTATGATGAGATGACTACAGGTGTTATTATGAGATGTCTACAGGCGTTTTCAGATGTCTACAGGTGTTATTATGAGTTGTCTACAGGTGTTATGAGGAGATGTCTACAGGTGTTATTATGAGATGTGTACAGATGTTATGATGATACGTCTACAGATGTTATGATGAGATGTCTACAGGTGTTATTATGAGATGTCTACAGATGTTATGAGATGTCTACAGACGTTATGATGAGATGACTACAGGTGTTGTTATGAGATGTCTACAGGTGTTTTAAGATGTCTACAGGTGTTATTATGAGATGTCTACATGTGTTATGATGAGATGACTACAGGTGTTATTATGAGATGTCTACAGATGTCATGATGAGATGTCTACTGATGTTATGAGATGTCTACAGGTGTTATGATGAGATGACTAGAGATGTTATGATGAGATGTCTACAGGTGTTATGATGAGATGTGTACAGATGTTATAATGAGATGTTTACAGGTGTTATGAGATGACTACAGGTGTTATTATGAGATGTCTACAGGCGTTTTCAGATGTCTACAGGTGTTATTATGAGTTGTCTACAGGTGTTATGATGAGTTGATTACAGGTGTTATGATGAGATGACTACAGGTGTTATGAGGAGATGTCTACAGGTGTTATTATGAGATGTGTACAGATGTTATGATGATATGTCTACAGATGTTATGATGAGATGTCTACAGGTGTTATTATGAGATGTCTACAGATGTTATGAGATGTCTACAGATGTTATGATGAGATGACTACAGGTGTTGTTATGAGATGTCTACAGGTGTTTTAAGATGTCTACAGGTGTTATTATGAGATGTCTACAGGTGTTATGATGAGATGACTACAGGTGTTATGATGAGATGTATACAGGTGTTATGATGAGATGTGTACAGGTGTTATGATGAGATGACTACAGATGTTATGATGAGATGTCTACAGGTGTTATGATGAGATGTGTACAGGTGTTATAATGAGATGTGTACAGGTGTTATGAGTTGACTACAGGTGTTATTATGAGATTTCTACAGATGTCATGATGAGATGTCTACAGATGTTATGAGATGTCTACAGGTGTTATGATGAGATGACTACAGGTGTTATGATGAGATGACTACAGATGTTATGATATAATGACTACAGTTGTTATAATGAGATGTCTACAGGTGTTATGAGATGTCTACAGGTGTCATGATGAGATGTCTACAGGTATTATGATGAGATGTCTACAGGTGTTATGAGATGACTACAGGTGTTATTATGAGATGTCTACAGGTGTTATGATGTGATGACTTCAGGTGTTATTATGAGATGTCTACAGACGTTATGATGAGATGTCTACAGGTGTTATGAGATGACTACAGATGTTATGATGAGATGACTACAGGTGTTATTATGAGATGTCTACAGATGTTATGATGAGATGACTACAGGTGTTATTATGAGATGTCTAAAGGCGTTTTCAGATGTCTACAGGTGTTATTATGAGTTGTCTACAGGTGTTATGATGAGTTGATTACAGGTGTTATGATGAGATGACTACAGGTGTTATGAGGAGATGTCTACAGGTGTTATTATGAGATGTGTACAGATGTTATGATGATACGTCTACAGATGTTATGATGAGATGTCTACAGGTGTTATTATGAGATGTCTACAGATGTTATGAGATGTCTACAGACGTTATGATGAGATGACTACAGGTGTTGTTATGAGATGTCTACAGGTGTTTTAAGATGTCTACAGGTGTTATTATGAGATGTCTACATGTGTTATGATGAGATGACTACAGGTATTATGATGAGATGTCTACAGGTGTCATGAGATGACTACAGATGTTATGATGAGATGACTACAGATGTTAAGATGAGATGACTACAGGTGTTATTATTAGATGTCTACAGATGTCATGATGAGATGTCTACTGATGTTATGATATGTCTACAGGTGTTATGATGAGATGACTACAGATGTTATGATGAGATGTCTACAGGTGTTATGATGAGATGTCTACAGATGTTATAATGAGATGTTTACAGGTGTTATGAGATGACTACAGGTGTTATTATGAGATGCCTACAGGCGTTTTCAGATGTCTACAGATGTAATGAGATGTCTACAGGTGTTATGATGAGATGACTACAGGTGTTATGATGAGATGACTACAGATGTTATGATATAATGACTACAGTTGTTATAATGAGATGTCTACAGGTGTTATGAGATGTCTACAGGTGTCATGATGAGATGTCTACAGGTATTATGATGAGATGTCTACAGGTGTTATGAGATGACTACAGGTGTTATTATGAGATGTCTACAGGTGTTATGATGTGATGACTTCAGGTGTTATTATGAGATGTCTACAGACGTTATGATGAGATGTCTACAGGTGTTATGAGATGACTACAGATGTTATGATGAGATGACTACAGGTGTTATTATGAGATGTCTACAGATGTTATGATGAGATGACTACAGGTGTTATTATGAGATGTCTACAGGCGTTTTCAGATGTCTACAGGTGTTATTATGAGTTGTCTACAGGTGTTATGATGAGTTGATTACAGATTTTATGATTATACGTCTACAGATGTTATGATGAGATGTCTACAGGTGTTATTATGAGATGTCTACAGATGTTATGAGATGTCTACAGATGTTATGATGAGATGTCTACAGGTGTTATTATGAGATGTCTACAGATGTTATGAGATGTCTACAGATGTTATGATGAGATGACTACAGGTGTTGTTATGAGATGTCTACAGGTGTTTTAAGATGTCTACAGGTGTTATTATGAGATGTCTACATGTGTTATGATGAGATGACTACAGGTGTTATTATGAGATGTCTACAGATGTCATGATGAGATGTCTACTGATGTTATGAGATGTCTACAGGTGTTATGATGAGATGACTAGAGATGTTATGATGAGATGTCTACAGGTGTTATGATGAGATGTGTACAGATGTTATAATGAGATGTTTACAGGTGTTATGAGATGACTACAGGTGTTATTATGAGATGTCTACAGGCGTTTTCAGATGTCTACAGGTGTTATTATGAGTTGTCTACAGGTGTTATGATGAGTTGATTACAGGTGTTATGATGAGATGACTACAGGTGTTATGAGGAGATGTCTACAGGTGTTATTATGAGATGTGTACAGATGTTATGATGATATGTCTACAGATGTTATGATGAGATGTCTACAGGTGTTATTATGAGATGTCTACAGATGTTATGAGATGTCTACAGATGTTATGATGAGATGACTACAGGTGTTGTTATGAGATGTCGACAGGTGTTTTAAGATGTCTACAGGTGTTATTATGAGATGTCTACAGGTGTTATGATGAGATGACTACAGGTGTTATGATGAGATGTATACAGGTGTTATGATGAGATGTGTACAGGTGTTATGATGAGATGACTACAGATGTTATGATGAGATGTCTACAGGTGTTATGATGAGATGTGTACAGGTGTTATAATGAGATGTGTACAGGTGTTATGAGTTGACTACAGGTGTTATTATGAGATTTCTACAGATGTCATGATGAGATGTCTACAGATGTTATGAGATGTCTACAGGTGTTATGATGAGATGACTACAGGTGTTATGATGAGATGACTACAGATGTTATGATATAATGACTACAGTTGTTATAATGAGATGTCTACAGGTGTTATGAGATGTCTACAGGTGTCATGATGAGATGTCTACAGGTATTATGATGAGATGTCTACAGGTGTTATGAGATGACTACAGGTGTTATTATGAGATGTCTACAGGTGTTATGATGTGATGACTTCAGGTGTTATTATGAGATGTCTACAGACGTTATGATGAGATGTCTACAGGTGTTATGAGATGACTACAGATGTTATGATGAGATCACTACAGGTGTTATTATGAGATGTCTACAGATGTTATGATGAGATGACTACAGGTGTTATTATGAGATGTCTACAGGCGTTTTCAGATGTCTACAGGTGTTATTATGAGTTGTCTACAGGTGTTATGATGAGTTGATTACAGGTGTTATGATGAGATGACTACAGGTGTTATGAGGAGATGTCTACAGGTGTTATTATGAGATGTGTACAAATGTTATGATGATACGTCTACAGATGTTATGATGAGATGTCTACAGGTGTTATGAGATGTCTACAGACGTTATGATGAGATGACTACAGGTGTTATTATGAGATGTCTACAGATGTTATGAGATGTCTACAGACGTTATGATGAGATGACTACAGGTGTTGTTATGAGATGTCTACAGGTGTTTTAAGATGTCTACAGGTGTTATTATGAGATGTCTACATGTGTTATGATGAGATGACTACAGGTGTTATTATTAGATGTCTACAGATGTCATGATGAGATGTCTACTGATGTTATGAGATGTCTACAGGTGTTATGATGAGATGACTACAGATGTTATGATGAGATGTCTACAGGTGTTATGATGAGATGTCTACAGATGTTATAATGAGATGTTTACAGGTGTTATGAGATGACTACAGGTGTTATTATGAGATGCCTACAGGCGTTTTCAGATGTCTACAGATGTAATGAGATGTCTACAGGTGTTATGATGAGATGACTACAGGTGTTATGATGAGATGACTACAGATGTTATGATATAATGACTACAGTTGTTATAATGAGATGTCTACAGGTGTTATGAGATGTCTACAGGTGTCATGATGAGATGTCTACAGGTATTATGATGAGATGTCTACAGGTGTTATGAGATGACTACAGGTGTTATTATGAGATGTCTACAGGTGTTATAATGTGATGACTTCAGGTGTTATTATGAGATGTCTACAGACGTTATGATGAGATGTCTACAGGTGTTATGAGATGACTACAGATGTTATGATGAGATGACTACAGGTGTTATTATGAGATGTCTACAGATGTTATGATGAGATGACTACAGGTGTTATTATGAGATGTCTACAGGCGTTTTCAGATGTCTACAGGTGTTATTATGAGTTGTCTACAGGTGTTATGATGAGTTGATTACAGATTTTATGATGATACGTCTACAGATGTTATGATGAGATGTCTACAGGTGTTATTATGAGATGTCTACAGATGTTATGAGATGTCTACAGATGTTATGATGAGATGTCTACAGGTGTTATTATGAGATGTCTACAGATGTTATGAGATGTCTACAGATGTTATGATGAGATGACTACAGGTGTTGTTATGAGATGTCTACAGGTGTTTTAAGATGTCTACAGGTGTTATTATGAGATGTCTACAGGTGTTATGATGAGTTGACTACAGGTGTTATGAGGAGATGTCTACAGGTGTTATTATGAGATGTGTACAGATGTTATGATGATATGTCTACAGATGTTATGATGAGATGTCTACAGGTGTTATGATGAGATGACTACAGTTGTTATTATGAGATGTCTACAGATGTTATGAGATGTCTACAGATGTTATGATGAGATGTCTACAGGTGTTATTATGAGATGTCTACAGATGTTATGAGATGTCTACAGATGTTATGATGAGATGACTACAGGTGTTGTTATGAGATGTCTACAGGTGTTTTAAGATGTCTACAGGTGTTATTATGAGATGTCTACAGGTGTTATGATGAGATGACTACAGGTGTTATGAGGAGATGTCTACAGGTGTTATTATGAGATGTGTACAGATGTTATGATGATATGTCTACAGATGTTATGATGAGATGTCTACAGGTGTTATTATGAGATGTGTACAGATGTTACGATATGTCTACAGATGTTATGATGAGATGACTACAGGTGGTGTTATGAGATGTCTACAGGTGTTTTAAGATGTCTACAGGTGTTATTATGAGATGTCTACAGGTGTTATGATGAGATGTCTACAGGTGTTATGAGATGTCTACAGGTGTTATGATGAGATGACTACAGGTATTATGATGAGATGTCTACAGGTGTTATGAGATGTCTACAGGTGTTATGATGAGATGACTACAGATGTTATGATGAGATGTCTACAGGTGTTATGATGAGATGTGTACAGGTGTTACAATGAGATGTGTACAGGTGTTATGAGATGACTACATGTGTTATTATGAGATGTCTACAGATGTCATTATGAGATGTCTACAGATGTTATGAGATGTCTACAGGTGTTATGATGAGATGACTACAGGTGTTATGATGACATGACTACAGGTGTTATAATGAGATGTCTACAGGTGTTATGAGATGTCTACAGGTGTCATGATGAGATGTCTAAAGGTATTATGATGAGATGTCTACAGGTGTTATGAGATGACTACAGGTGTTATGAGATGACTACAGATGATATGATGAGATGTCTACATGTATCATGATGAGATATCTACAGGTGTTATGAGATGACTACAGATGTTATGATGAGATGACTACAGGTGTTATTATGAGATGACTACAGGTGTTATGATGAGATGTGTACAGGTATTATGATGAGACGTCTACAGGTGTTATGATGAGATGACTACAGGTATTATAATGAGATGTCTACAGGTGTTATGAGATGACTACAGATGTTATGATGAGATGACTACAGATGTTAAGATGAGATGACTACAGGTGTTATTATGAGATGTCTACAGATGTTACGATGAGATGACTACAGGTGTTATTATGAGATGTCTACAGGTGTTTTAAGATGTCTACAGGTGTTATTATGAGATGTCTACAGGTGTTATGATGAGATGACTAAAGGTGTTATGATGAGATGTATACAGGTGTTATGATGAGATGTGTACAGGTGTTATGATGAGATGACTACAGATGTTATGATGAGATGTCTACAGGTGTTATGATGAGATGTGTACAGGTGTTATAATGAGATGTGTACAGGTGTTATGAGATGACTACAGGTGTTATTATGAGATGTCTACAGATGTCATGATGAGATGTCTACAGATGTTATGAGATGTCTACAGGTGTTATGATGAGATGACTACAGGTGTTATGATGAGATGACTACAGATGTTATGATATAATGACCACAGTTGTTATAATGAGATGTCTACAGGTGTTATGAGATGTCTACAGGTGTCATGATGAGATGTCTACAGGTATTATGATGAGATGTCTACAGGTGTTATGAGATGACTACAGGTGTTATTATGAGATGTCTACAGGTGTTATGATGTGATGACTTCAGGTGTTATTATGAGATGTCTACAGACGTTATGATGAGATGTCTACAGGTGTTATGAGATGACTACAGATGTTATGATGAGATGACTACAGGTGTTATTATGAGATGTCTACAGATGTTATGATGAGATGACTACAGGTGTTATTATGAGATGTCTACAGGCGTTTTCAGATGTCTACAGGTGTTATTATGAGTTGTCTACAGGTGTTATGATGAGTTGATTACAGGTGTTATGATGAGATGACTACAGGTGTTATGAGGAGATGTCTACAGGTGTTATTATGAGATGTGTACAGATGTTATGATGATACGTCTACAGATGTTATGATGAGATGTCTACAGGTGTTATTATGAGATGTCTACAGACGTTATGATGAGATGACTACAGGTGTTGTTATGAGATGTCTACAGGTGTTTTAAGATGTCTACAGGTGTTATTATGAGATGTCTACATGTGTTATGATGAGATGACTACAGGTGTTATTATGAGATGTCTACAGATGTCATGATGAGATGTCTACTGATGTTATGAGATGTCTACAGGTGTTATGATGAGATGACTACAGATGTTAAGATGAGATGTCTACATGTGTTATGATGAGATGTCTACAGATGTTATAATGAGATGTTTACAGGTGTTATGAGATGACTACAGGTGTTATTATGAGATGTCTACAGGCGTTTTCAGATGTCTACAGATGTTATGAGATGTCTACAGGTGTTATGATGAGATGACTACAGGTGTTATGATGAGATGACTACAGATGTTATGATATAATGACTACAGTTGTTATAATGAGATGTCTACAGGTGTTATGAGATGTCTACAGGTGTCATGATGAGATGTCTACAGGTATTATGATGAGATGTCTACAGGTGTTATGAGATGTCTACAGGTGTCATGATGAGATGTCTACAGGTATTATGATGAGATGTCAACAGGTGTTATGAGATGACTACAGGTGTTATTATGAGATGTCTACAGGTGTTATGATGTGATGACTTCAGGTGTTATTATGAGATGTCTACAGACGTTATGATGAGATGTCTACAGGTGTTATGAGATGACTACAGATGTTATGATGAGATGACTACAGGTGTTATTATGAGATGTCTACAGATGTTATGATGAGATGACTACAGGTGTTATTATGAGATGTCTACAGGCGTTTTCAGATGTCTACAGGTGTTATTATGAGTTGTCTACAGGTGTTATGATGAGTTGATTACAGGTGTTATGATGAGATGACTACAGGTGTTATGAGGAGATGTGTACAGATGTTATGATGATACGTCTACAGATGTTATGATGAGATGTCTACAGGTGTTATTATGAGATGTCTACAGATGTTATGAGATGTCTACAGACGTTATGATGAGATGACTACAGGTGTTGTTATGAGATGTCTACAGGTGTTTTAAGATGTCTACAGGTGTTATTATGAGATGTCTACATGTGTTATGATGAGATGACTACAGGTGTTATTATGAGATGTCTACAGATGTCATGATGAGATGTCTACTGATGTTATGAGATGTCTACAGGTGTTATGATGAGATGACTACAGATGTTATGATGAGATGTCTACAGGTGTTATCATGAGATGTCTACAGATGTTATAATGAGATGTTTACAGGTGTTATGAGATGACTACAGGTGTTATTATGAGATGTCTACAGGCGTTTTCAGATGTCTACAGGTGTTATTATGAGTTGTCTACAGGTGTTATGATGAGTTGATTACAGGTGTTATGATGAGACGACTACAGGTGTTATGAGGAGATGTCTACAGGTGTTATTATGAGATGTGTACAGATGTTATGATGATATGTCTACAGATGTTATGATGAGATGTCTACAGGTGTTATTATGAGATGTCTACAGGTGTTATGAGATGACTACAGGTGTTATGAGATGACTACAGATGTTATGATGAGATGTCTACAGGTATCATGATGAGATATCTACAGGTGTTATGAGATGACTACAGATGTTGTGATGAGATGACTACAGGTGTTATGATGAGATGTGTACAGGTATTATGATGAGACGTCTACAGGTGTTATGATGAGATGACTACAGGTATTATGATGAGATGTCTACAGGTGTTATGAGATGACTACAGATGTTATGATGAGATGACTACAGGTGTTATTATGAGATGTCTACAGATGTTATGATGAGATGACTACAGGTGTTATTATGATATGTCTACAGGTGTTATGATGAGATGAGTACAGGTGTTATTATGAGATGTCTACAGATGTTATGAGATGTCTACAGATGTTATGATGAGATGACTACAGGTGTTGTTATGAGATGTCTACAGGTGTTTTAAGATGTCTACAGGTGTTATTATGAGATGTCTACAGGTGTTATGATGAGACGACTACAGGTGTTATTATGAGATGTCTACAGATGTCATGATGAGATGTCTACAGGTGTTATGATGAGATGTGTACAGGTGTTATAATGAGATGTGTACAGGTGTTAGGAGATGACTACAGGTGTTATTATGAGATGTCTACAGATGTCATGATGAGATGTCTACAGATGTTATGAGATGTCTACAGGTGTTATGATGAGATGACTACAGGTGTTATGATGAGATGACTACAGATGTTACGATGACATGACTACAGGTGTTATAATGAGATGTCTACAGGTGTTATGATGAGATGTCTACAGGTGTTATGAGATGACTACAGGTGTTATGAGATGACGATAGATGTTATGATGAGATGTCTACAGGTATCATGATGAGATATCTACAGGTGTTATGAGATGACTACAGATGTTATGATGAGATGACTACAGGTGTTATGATGAGATGACTACAGGTGTTATGATGAGATGTGTAAAGGTATTATGATGAGACGTCTACAGGTGTTATGATGATATGTCTACAGATGTCATGATGAGATGTCTACTGATGTTATGATGAGATGTCTACAGATGTTATGAGATGTCTACAGGTGTTATGATGAGATGACTACAGGTGTTATGATGAGATGACTACAGATGTTATGATGACATGACTACAGTTGTTATAATGAGATGTCTACAGGTGTTATGAGATGTGTACAGGTGTCATGATGAGATGTCTACAGGTATTATGATGAGATGTCTACAGGTGTTATGAGATGACTAGAGGTGTTATGAGATGACTACAGATGTTATGATGAGATGTCTACAGGTATCATGATGAGACATCTACAGGTGTTATGAGATGACTACAGATGTTATGATGAGATGACTACAGGTGTTATGATGAGATGTCTACAGGTGTCATGATGAGATGTCTACAGGTATTATGATGAGATGTCTACAGGTGTTATGAGATGACTACAGGTGTTATTATGAGATGTCTACAGGTGTTATGATGTGATGACTTCAGGTGTTATTATGAGATGTCTACAGACGTTATGATGAGATGTCTACAGGTGTTATGAGATGACTACAGATGTTATGATGAGATGACTACAGGTGTTATTATGAGATGTCTACAGATGTTATGATGAGATGACTACAGGTGTTATTATGAGATGTCTTCAGGCGTTTTCAGATGTCTAAGGGTGTTATTATGAGTTGTCTACAGGTGTTATGATGAGTTGATTACAGGTGTTATGATGAGATGACTACAGGTGTTATGAGGAGATGTCTACAGGTGTTATTATGAGATGTGTACAGATGTTATGATGATACGTCTACAGATGTTATGATGAGATGTCTACAGGTGTTATTATGAGATGTCTACAGATGTTATGAGATGTCTACAGACGTTATGATGAGATGACTACAGGTGTTGTTATGAGATGTCTACAGGTGTTTTAAGATGTCTACAGGTGTTATTATGAGATGTCTACATGTGTTATGATGAGATGACTACAGGTGTTATTATGAGATGTCTACAGATGTCATGATGAGATGTCTACTGATGTTATGAGATGTCTACAGGTGTTATGATGAGATGACTACAGATGTTATGATGAGATGTCTACAGGTGTTATGATGAGATGTGTACAGATGTTATAATGAGATGTTTACAGGTGTTATGAGATGACTACAGGTGTTATTATGAGATGTCTACAGGCGTTTTCAGATGTCTACAGGTGTTATTATGAGTTGTCTACAGGTGTTATGATGAGTTGATTACAGGTGTTATGATGAGACGACTACAGGTGTTATGAGGAGATGTCTACAGGTGTTATTATGAGATGTGTACAGATGTTATGATGATATGTCTACAGATGTTATGATGAGATGTCTACAGGTGTTATTATGAGATGTCTACAGATGTTATGAGATGTCTACAGATGTTATGATGAGATGACTACAGGTGTTGTTATGAGATGTCTACAGGTGTTTTAAGATGTCTACAGGTGTTATTATGAGATGTCTACAGATGTCATGATGAGATGTCTACAGATGTTATGAGATGTCTACAGGTGTTATGATGAGATGACTACAGGTGTTATGATGAGATGACTACAGATGTTATGATGACATGACTACAGGTGTTATAATGAGATGTCTACAGGTGTTATGAGATGTCTACAGTTGTCATGATGAGATGTCTACAGGTATCATGATGAGATATCTATAGGTGTTATGAGATGACTACAGATGTTATGATGAGATGACTACAGGTGTTATGATGAGATGACTACAGGTGTTATGATGAGATGTGTACAGGTATTATGATGAGACGTCTACAGGTGTTATGATGAGATGACTACAGGTATTATGATTAGATGTCTAGAGGTGTTATGAGATGACTACAGATGTTATGATGAGATGACTACAGATGTTAAGATGAGATGACTACAGGTGTTATTATGAGATGTCTACAGATGTTATGATGAGATGACTACAGGTGTTATTATGAGATGTCTACAGGTGTTATGATGATATGTCTACAGGTGTTAGGATGAGATGACTAACGGTGTTATTGTGAGATGTCAACAGATGTTATGAGATGTCTACAGATGTTATGATGAGATGACTACAGGTGTTATTATGAGATGTGTACAGATGTAATGAGATGTCTACAGATGTTATGAGATGTCTACAGATGTTATGATGAGATGACTACAGGTGTTGTTATGAGATGTCTACAGGCGTTTTCGGATGTCTACAAGTGTTATTATGAGTTGTCTACAGGTGTTATGATGAGTTGATTACAGGTGTTATGATGAGATGACTAAAGGTGTTATGAGGAGATGTCTGAAGGTGTTATTATGAGATGTGTACAGATGTTATGATGATATGTCTACAGATGTTATGATGAGATTTCTACAGGTGTTATTATGAGATGTCTACATATGTTATGAGATGTCTACATATGTTATGATGAGATGTCTACAGATGTTATGAGATGTCTACAGGTGTTATGATGAGATGATTACAGGTGTTATGATGAGATGACTACAGATGTTATGATGACATGACTACAGGTGTTATAATGAGATGTCTACAGGTGTTATGAGATGTCTACAGGTGTCATGATGAGATGTCTACAGGTATTATGATGAGATGTCTACAGGTGTTATGAGATGACTAGAGGTGTTATGAGATGACTACAGATGTAATGATGAGATTTCTACAGGTATCATGATGAGACATCTACAGGTGTTATGAGATGACTACAGATGTTATGATGAGATGACTACAGGTGTTATGATGAGATGACTGCAGGTGTTATGATGATATGTGTACAGGTATTATGATGAGACGTCTACAGGTGTTATGATGAGATGACTACAGGTATTATGATGAGATGTCTACAGGTGTCATGAGATGACTACAGATGTTATGATGAGATGACTACAGATGTTAAGATGAGATGACTACAGGTGTTATTATGAGATGTCTACAGATGTTATGATGAGATGACTACAGGTGTTATTATGATATGTCTACAGGTGTTATGATGAGATGACTACAGGTGTTATTATGAGATGTCTACAGATGTTATGATGAGATGACTACGGGTGTTATTATGAGATGTGTACAGATTTTATGAGATGTCTACAGATGTTATGATGAGATGTCTACAGTTGTTATTATGAGATGTCTAAAGGTGTTATGAGATGTCTAAAGGTGTCATGATGAGATGTCTACAGGTATTATGATGAGATGTCTACAGGTGTTATGAGATGACTACAGGTGTTATGAGATGACTACAGATGTTATGATGAGATGTCTACAGGTATCATGATGAGATATCTACAGGTGTTATGAGATGACTACAGATGTTGTGATGAGATGACTACAGGTGTTATGATGAGATGTGTACAGGTATTATGATGAGACGTCTACAGGTGTTATGATGAGATGACTACAGGTATTATGATGAGATGTCTACAGGTGTTATGAGATGACTACAGATGTTATGATGAGATGACTACAGGTGTTATTATGAGATGTCTACAGATGTTATGATGAGATGACTACAGGTGTTATTATGATATGTCTGCAGGTGTTATGATGAGATGAGTACAGGTGTTATTATGAGATGTCTACAGATGTTATGAGATGTCTACAGATGTTATGATGAGATGACTACAGGTGTTGTTATGAGATGTCTACAGGTGTTTTAAGATGTCTACAGGTGTTATTATGAGATGTCTACAGGTGTTATGATGAGACGACTACAGGTGTTATTATGAGATGTCTACAGATGTCATGATGAGATGTCTACAGGTGTTATGATGAGATGTGTACAGGTGTTATAATTAGATGTGTACAGGTGTTAGGAGATGACTACAGGTGTTATTATGAGATGTCTACAGATGTCATGATGAGATGTCTACAGATGTTATGAGATGTCTACAGGTGTTATGATGAGATGACTACAGGTGTTATGATGAGATGACTACAGATGTTACGATGACATGACTACAGGTGTTATAATGAGATGTCTACAGGTGTTATGATGAGATGTCTACAGGTGTTATGAGATGACTACAGGTGTTATGAGATGACTACAGATGTTATGATGAGATGTCTACAGGTATCATGATGAGATATCTACAGGTGTTATGAGATGACTACAGATGTTATGATGAGATGACTACAGGTGTTATGATGAGATGACTACAGGTGTTATGATGAGATGTGTAAAGGTATTATGATGAGACGTCTACAGGTGTTATGATGATATGTCTACAGATGTCATGATGAGATGTCTACTGATGTTATGAGATGTCTACAGGAGTTATGATGAGATGACTACAGATGTTATGATGAGATGTCTACAGATGTTATGATGAGATGTGTACAGGTGTTATAATGAGATGTGTACAGGTGTTATGAGATGACTACAGGTGTTATGATGAGATGTCTACAGATGTTATGAGATGTCTACAGGTGTTATGATGAGATGACCACAGGTGTTATGATGAGATGACCACAGGTATTATGATGAGACGTCTACAGGTGTTATGATGAGATGACTACAGGTATTATGATGAGATGTCTACAGTTGTTATGAGATGACTACAGATGTTATGATGAGATGACTACAGATGTTAAGATGAGATGACTACAGGTGTTATTATGAGATGTCTACAGATGTTATGATGAGATGACTACAGGTGTTATTATGATATGTCTACAGGTGTTATGATGAGATGAGTACAGGTGTTATTATGAGATGTCTACAGATGTTATGATATGTCTACAGATGTTATGATGAGATGTCTACAGGTGTTATTATGAGATGTCTACAGATGTTATGAGATGTCTACAGATGTTATGATGAGATGACTACAGGTGTTGTTATGAGATGTCTACAGGTGTTTTAAGATGTCTACAGGTGTTATTATGAGATGTCTACAGGTGTTATGATGAGATGACTACAGGTGTTATTATGCGATGTCTACAGATGTCATGATGAGATGTCTACTGATGTTATGATATGTCTACAGGTGTTATGATGAGATGACTACAGGTGTTATGATGAGATGACTACAGATGTTACGATGACATGACTACAGGTGTTATAATGAGATGTCTACAGGTGTTATGATGAGATGTCTACAGGTGTTATGATGAGATGTGTACAGGTGTTATAATGAGATGTGTACAGGTGTTATGAGATGACTACAGGTGTTATTATGAGATGTCTACAGATGTCATGATGAGATGTCTACAGATGTTATGAGATGTCTACAGGTGTTATGATGAGATGACTACAGGTGTTATGATGAGATGACTACAGATGTTACGATGACATGACTACAGGTGTTATAATGAGATGTCTACAGGTGTTATGATGAGATGTCTACAGGTGTTATGAGATGACTACAGGTGTTATGAGATGACTACAGATGTTATGATGAGATGTCTACAGGTATCATGATGAGATATCTACAGGTGTTATGAGATGACTACAGATGTTATGATGAGATGACTACAGGTGTTATGATGAGATGACTACAGGTGTTATGATGAGATGTGTACAGGTATTATGATGAGACGGTACAGGTGTTATGATGAGATGTCTACAGATGTCATGATGAGATGTCTACTGATGTTATGAGATGTCTACAGGAGTTATGATGAGATGACTACAGATATTATGATGAGATGTCTACAGGTGTTATGATGAGATGTGTACAGGTGTTATAATGAGATGTGTACAGGTGTTATGAGATGACTACAGGTGTTATTATGAGATGTCTACAGATGTCATGATGAGATATCTACAGATGTTATGAGATGTCTACAGGTGTTATGATGAGATGATTACAGGTGTTATGATGAGATGACTACAGGTGTTATGAGATGACTAGAGGTGTTATGAGATGACTACAGATGTTATGATGAGATGACTACAGGTGTTATAATGAGATGTCTACAGGTGTTATGAGATGTCTACAGGTGTCATGATGAGATGTCTACAGGTATTATGATGAGATGTCTACAGGTGTTATGAGATGACTAGAGGTGTTATGAGATGACTACAGATGTTATGATGAGATGTCTACAGGTATCATGATGAGACATCTACAGGTGTTATGAGATGACTACAGATGTTATGATGAGATGACTACAGATGTTAAGATGAGATGACTACAGGTGTTATTATGAGATGTCTACAGATGTTATGATGAGATGACTACAGGTGTTATTATGATATGTCAACAGGTGTTATGATGAGATGACTACAGGTGTTATTATGATATGTGTACAGGTATTATGATGAGACGTCTACAGGTGTTATGATGAGATGACTACAGGTATTATGATGAGATGTCTACAGGTGTCATGAGATGACTACAGATGTTATGATGAGATGACTACAGATGTTAAGATGAGATGACTACAGGTGTTATTATGAGATGTCTACAGATGTTATGATGAGATGACTACAGGTGTTATTATGATATGTCAACAGGTGTTATGATGAGATGACTACAGGTGTTATTATGAGATGTCTACAGATGTTATGATGAGATGACTACGGGTGTTATTATAAGATGTGTACAGATGTTATGAGATGTCTACAGATGTTATGATGATATGTCTACAGATGTTATGATGAGATGTCTACAGTTGTTATTATGAGATGTCTACAGGTGTTATGAGATGTCTACAGGTGTCATGATGAGATGTCTACAGGTATTATGATGAGATGTCTACAGGTGTTATGAGATGACTACAGGTGTTATGAGATGACTACAGATGTTATGATGAGATGTCTACAGGTATCATGATGAGATATCTACAGGTGTTATGAGATGACTACAGATGTTGTGATGAGATGACTACAGGTGTTATGATGAGATGTGTACAGGTATTATGATGAGACGTCTACAGGTGTTATGATGAGATGACTACAGGTATTATGATGAGATGTCTACAGGCGTTATGAGATGACTACAGATGTTATGATGAGATGACTACAGATGTTAAGATGAGATGACTACAGGTGTTATTATGAGATGTCTACAGATGTCATGATGAGATGTCTACAGATGTTATGAGATGTCTACAGGTGTTATGATGAGATGACTACAGGTGTTATGATGAGATGACTACAGATGTTACGATGACATGACTACAGGTGTTATAATGAGATGTCTACAGGTGTTATGATGAGATGTCTACAGGTGTTATGAGATGACTACAGGTGTTATGAGATGACTACAGATGTTATGATGAGATGTCTACAGGTATCATGATGAGATATCTACAGGTGTTATGAGATGACTACAGACGTTATGATGAGATGACTACAGGTGTTATGATGAGATGACTACAGGTGTTATGATGAGATGTGTACAGGTATTATGATGAGACGGTACAGGTGTTATGATGAGATGTCTACAGATGTCATGATGAGATGTCTACTGATGTTATGAGATGTCTACAGGAGTTATGATGAGATGACTACAGATGTTATGATGAGATGTCTACAGGTGTTATGATGAGATGTGTACAGGTGTTATAATGAGATGTGTACAGGTGTTATGAGATGACTACAGGTGTTATTATGAGATGTCTACAGATGTCATGATGAGATATCTACAGATGTTATGAGATGTCTACAGGTGTTATGATGAGATGATTACAGGTGTTATGATGAGATGACTACAGATGTTATGATGACATGACTACAGGTGTTATAATGAGATGTCTACAGGTGTTATGAGATGTCTACAGGTGTCATGATGAGATGTCTACAGGTATTATGATGAGATGTCTACAGGTGTTATGAGATGACTAGAGGTGTTATGAGATGACTACAGATGTTATGATGAGATGTCTACAGGTATCATGATGAGACATCTACAGGTGTTATGAGATGACTACAGATGTTATGATGAGATGACTACAGGTGTTATGATGAGATGACTACAGGTGTTATGATGATATGTGTACAGGTATTATGATGAGACGTCTACAGGTGTTATGATGAGATGACTACAGGTATTATGATGAGATGTCTACAGGTGTCATGAGATGACTACAGATGTTATGATGAGATGACTACAGATGTTAAGATGAGATGACTACAGGTGTTATTATGAGATGTCTACAGATGTTATGATGAGATGACTACAGGTGTTATTATGATATGTCAACAGGTGTTATGATGAGATGACTACAGGTGTTATTATGAGATGTCTACAGATGTTATGATGAGATGACTACGGGTGTTATTATAAGATGTGTACAGATGTTATGAGATGTCTACAGATGTTATGATGATATGTCTACAGATGTTATGATTAGATGTCTACAGTTGTTATTATGAGATGTCTACAGGTGTTATGAGATGTCTACAGGTGTCATGATGAGATGTCTAGAGGTATTATGATGAGATGTCTACAGGTGTTATGAGATGACTACAGGTGTTATGAGATGACTACAGATGTTATGATGAGATGTCTACAGGTATCATGATGAGATATCTACAGGTGTTATGAGATGACTACAGATGTTGTGATGAGATGACTACAGGTGTTATGATGAGATGTGTACAGGTATTATGATGAGACGTCTACAGGTGTTATGATGAGATGACTACAGGTATTATGATGAGATGTCTACAGGCGTTATGAGATGACTACAGATGTTATGATGAGATGACTACAGATGTTAAGATGAGATGATTACAGGTGTTATTATGAGATGTCTACAGATGTTATGATGAGATGACTACAGGTGTTATTATGATATGTCTACAGGTGTTATGATGAGATGAGTACAGGTGTTATTATGAGATGTCTACATATGTTATGATATGTCTACAGATGTTATGATAAGATGTCTACAGGTGTTATTATAAGATGTCTACAGATGTTATGAGATGTCTACAGATGTTATGATGAGATGACTACAGGTGTTGTTATGAGATGTCTACAGGTGTTTTAAGATGTCTACAGGTGTTATTATGAGATGTCTACAGGTGTTATGATGAGATGACTACAGATGTTATGATGAGATGTCTACAGGTATTATGATGAGATGTGTACAGGTGTTATAATGAGATGACTACAGGTGTTATGATGAGATGACTACAGATGTTACGATGACATGACTACAGGTGTTATAATGAGATGTCTACAGGTGTTATGATGAGATGTCTACAGGTGTTATGAGATGACTACAGATGTTATGATGAGATGTCTACAGGTATCATGATGAGATATCTACAGGTGTTATGAGATGACTACAGATGTTATGATGAGATGACTACAGGTGTTATGATGAGATGACTACAGGTGTTATGATGAGATGTGTACAGGTATTATGATGAGACGTCTACAGGTGTTATGATGATATGTCTACAGATGTCATGATGAGATGTCTACTGATGTTATGAGATGTCTACAGGAGTTATGATGAGATGACTACAGATGTTATGATGAGATGTCTACAGGTGTTATGATGAGATGTGTACAGGTGTTATAATGAGATGTGTACAGGTGTTATGAGATGACTACAGGTGTTATTATGAGATGTCTACAGATGTCATGATGAGATGTCTACAGATGTTATGAGATGTCTACAGGTGTTATGATGAGATGACCACAGGTGTTATGATGAGATGACCACAGGTATTATGGTGAGACGTCTACAGGTGTTATGATGAGATGACTACAGGTATTATGATGAGATGTCTACAGGTGTTATGAGATGACTACAGATGTTATGATGAGATGACTACAGATGTTAAGATGAGATGACTACAGGTGTTATTATGAGATGTCTACAGATGTTATGATGAGATGACTACAGGTGTTATTATGATATGTCTACAGGTGTTATGATGAGATGAGTACAGGTGTTATTATGAGATGTCTACAGATGTTATGAGATGTCTACAGATGTTATGATGAGATGACTACAGGTGTTGTTATGAGATGTCTACAGGTGTTTTAAGATGTCTACAGGTGTTATTATGAGATGTCTACAGATGTCATGATGAGATGTCTACTGATGTTATGATATGTCTACAGGTGTTATAATGAGATGTCTACAGGTGTTATGATGAGATGTCTACAGGTGTTATGAGATGACTACAGGTGTTATGAGATGACTACAGATGTTATGATGAGATGTCTACAGGTATCATGATGAGATGACTACAGGTGTTATGATGAGATGTGTAAAGGTATTATGATGAGACGTCTACAGGTGTTATGATGAGATGTCTACAGATGTCATGATGAGATGTCTACTGATGTTATGAGATGTCTACAGGAGTTATGATGAGATGACTACAGATGTTATGATGAGATGTCTACAGGTGTTATGATGAGATGTGTACAGGTGTTATAATGAGATGTGTACAGGTGTTATGAGATGACTACAGGTGTTATTATGAGATGTCTACAGATGTCATGATGAGATGTCTACAGATGTTATGAGATGTCTACAGGTGTTATGATGAGATGACCACAGGTGTTATGATGAGATGACTACAGATGTTATGATGACATGACTACTGGTGTTATAATGAGATGTCTACAGGTGTTATGAGATGTCTACAGGTGTCATGATGAGATGTCTGCAGCTATTATGATGAGATGTCTGCAGGTGTTATGAGATGACTACAGGTGTTATGAGATGACTACAGATGTTATGATGAGATGTCTACAGGTATCATGATGAGATATGTACAGGTGTTATGAGATGACTACAGATGTTATGATGAGATGTCTACAGGTGTTATGATGAGATATGTAAAGATGTTATAATGAGATGTGTACAGGTGTTATGAGATGACTACAGGTGTTATTATGAGATGTCTACAGATGTCATCATGAGATGTCTACAGATGTTATGAGATGTCTACAGGTGTTATGATGAGATGACTACAGGTGTTATGATGAGATGACTACAGATGTTATGATGACATGACTACAGGTGTTATAATGAGAAGTCTACAGATGTTATGAGATGTCTACAGGTGTCATGATGAGATGTCTACAGGTATTATGATGAGATGTCTACAAGTGTTATGAGATGACTACAGGTGTTATTATGAGATGTCTACAGGTGTTATGATGTGATGACTTCAGGTGTTATTATGAGATGTCTACAGATGTTATAATGAGATGTCTACAGCTGTTATGAGATGACTACAGATGTTATGATGAGATAACTACAGATGTTATGATTAGATGACTACAGGTGTTATTATGAGATGTCTACAGGTGTTATGATGACATGTCTACAGGTGTTATGATGAGATGACTACAGGTGTTATAATGAGATGTCTACAGATGTTATGAGATGTCTACAGATGTTATGATGAGATGACTACAGGTGTTATTATGAGATGTGTACAGATGTAATGAGATGTCTACAGATGTTATGAGATGTCTACAGATGTTATGATGAGATGACTACAGGTGTTGTTATGAGATGTCTACAGGGGTTTTCAGATGTCTACAGGTGGTATTATGAGTTGTCTACAGGTGTTATGATGAGTTGATTACAGGTGCTATGATGAGATGACTACAGGTGTTATGAGATGTCTACAGGTGTTATGATGAGATGACTACAGGTGTTATGAGATGACTACAGATGTTATGATGAGATGACTACAGATGTTAAGATGAGATGACTACAGGTGTTATTATGAGATGTCTACAGATGTTATGATGAGATGACTACAGGTGTTATTATGATATGTCAACAGGTGTTATGATGAGATGACTACAGGTGTTATTTTGAGATGTCTACAGATGTTATGATGAGATGACTACGGGTGTTATTATAAGATGTGTACAGATGTTATGAGATGTCTACAGATGTTATGATGATATGTCTACAGATGTTATGATGAGATGTCTACAGTTGTTATTATGAGATGTCTACAGGTGTTATGAGATGTCTACAGGTGTCATGATGAGATGTCTACAGGTATTATGATGAGATGTCTACAGGTGTTATGAGATGACTACAGGTGTTATGAGATGACTACAGATGTTATGATGAGATGTCTACAGGTATCATGATGAGATATCTACAGGTGTTATGAGATGACTACAGATGTTGTGATGAGATGACTACAGGTGTTATGATGAGATGTGTACAGGTATTATGATGAGACGTCTACAGGTGTTATGATGAGATGACTACAGGTATTATGATGAGATGTCTACAGGCGTTATGAGATGACTACAGATGTTATGATGAGATGACTACAGATGTTAAGATGAGATGACTACAGGTGTTATTATGAGATGTCTACAGATGTCATGATGAGATGTCTACAGATGTTATGAGATGTCTACAGGTGTTATGATGAGATGACTACAGGTGTTATGATGGGATGACTACAGATGTTACGATGACATGACTACAGGTGTTATAATGAGATGTCTACAGGTGTTATGATGAGATGTCTACAGGTGTTATGAGATGACTACAGGTGTTATGAGATGACTACAGATGTTATGATGAGATGTCTACAGGTATCATGATGAGATATCTACAGGTGTTATGAGATGACTACAGACGTTATGATGAGATGACTACAGGTGTTATGATGAGATGACTACAGGTGTTATGATGAGATGTGTACAGGTATTATGATGAGACGGTACAGGTGTTATGATGAGATGTCTACAGATGTCATGATGAGATGTCTACTGATGTTATGAGATGTCTACAGGAGTTATGATGAGATGACTACAGATGTTATGATGAGATGTCTACAGGTGTTATGATGAGATGTGTACAGGTGTTATAATGAGATGTGTACAGGTGTTATGAGATGACTACAGGTGTTATTATGAGATGTCTACAGATGTCATGATGAGATATCTACAGATGTTATGAGATGTCTACAGGTGTTATGATGAGATGATTACAGGTGTTATGACGAGATGACTACAGATGTTATGATGACATGATTACAGGTGTTATAATGAGATGTCTACAGGTGTTATGAGATGTCTACAGGTGTCATGATGAGATGTCTACAGGTATTATGATGAGATGTCTACAGGTGTTATGAGATGACTAGAGGTGTTATGAGATGACTACAGATGTTATGATGAGATGTCTACAGGTATCATGATGAGACATCTACAGGTGTTATGAGATGACTACAGATGTTATGATGAGATGACTACAGGTGTTATGATGAGATGACTACAGGTGTTATGATGATATGTGTACAGGTATTATGATGAGACGTCTACAGGTGTTATGATGAGATAACTACAGGTATTATGATGAGATGTCTACAGGTGTCATCATGAGATGTCTACAGGTGTTATGATGACATGTCTACAGGTGTTATGATGAGATGACTACAGGTGTTATAATGAGATGTCTACAGATGTTATGAGATGTCTACAGATGTTATGATGAGATGACTACAGGTGTTATTATGAGATGTGTACAGATGTAATGAGATGTCTACAGATGTTATGAGATGTCTACAGATGTTATGATGAGATGACTACAGGTGTTGTTATGAGATGTCTACAGGGGTTTTCAGATGTCTACAGGTGGTATTATGAGTTGTCTACAGGTGTTATGATGAGTTGATTACAGGTGCTATGATGAGATGACTACAGGTGTTATGAGATGTCTACAGGTGTTATGATGAGATGACTACAGGTGTTATGAGATGACTACAGATGTTATGATGAGATGACTACAGATGTTAAGATGAGATGACTACAGGTGTTATTATGAGATGTCTACAGATGTTATGATGAGATGACTACAGGTGTTATTATGATATGTCAACAGGTGTTATGATGAGATGACTACAGGTGTTATTTTGAGATGTCTACAGATGTTATGATGAGATGACTACGGGTGTTATTATAAGATGTGTACAGATGTTATGAGATGTCTACAGATGTTATGATGATATGTCTACAGATGTTATGATGAGATGTCTACAGTTGTTATTATGAGATGTCTACAGGTGTTATGAGATGTCTACAGGTGTCATGATGAGATGTCTACAGGTATTATGATGAGATGTCTACAGGTGTTATGAGATGACTACAGGTGTTATGAGATGACTACAGATGTTATGATGAGATGTCTACAGGTATCATGATGAGATATCTACAGGTGTTATGAGATGACTACAGATGTTGTGATGAGATGACTACAGGTGTTATGATGAGATGTGTACAGGTATTATGATGAGACGTCTACAGGTGTTATGATGAGATGACTACAGGTATTATGATGAGATGTCTACAGGCGTTATGAGATGACTACAGATGTTATGATGAGATGACTACAGATGTTAAGATGAGATGACTACAGGTGTTATTATGAGATGTCTACAGATGTCATGATGAGATGTCTACAGATGTTATGAGATGTCTACAGGTGTTATGATGAGATGACTACAGGTGTTATGATGGGATGACTACAGATGTTACGATGACATGACTACAGGTGTTATAATGAGATGTCTACAGGTGTTATGATGAGATGTCTACAGGTGTTATGAGATGACTACAGGTGTTATGAGATGACTACAGATGTTATGATGAGATGTCTACAGGTATCATGATGAGATATCTACAGGTGTTATGAGATGACTACAGACGTTATGATGAGATGACTACAGGTGTTATGATGAGATGACTACAGGTGTTATGATGAGATGTGTACAGGTATTATGATGAGACGGTACAGGTGTTATGATGAGATGTCTACAGATGTCATGATGAGATGTCTACTGATGTTATGAGATGTCTACAGGAGTTATGATGAGATGACTACAGATGTTATGATGAGATGTCTACAGGTGTTATGATGAGATGTGTACAGGTGTTATAATGAGATGTGTACAGGTGTTATGAGATGACTACAGGTGTTATTATGAGATGTCTACAGATGTCATGATGAGATATCTACAGATGTTATGAGATGTCTACAGGTGTTATGATGAGATGATTACAGGTGTTATGACGAGATGACTACAGATGTTATGATGACATGATTACAGGTGTTATAATGAGATGTCTACAGGTGTTATGAGATGTCTACAGGTGTCATGATGAGATGTCTACAGGTATTATGATGAGATGTCTACAGGTGTTATGAGATGACTAGAGGTGTTATGAGATGACTACAGATGTTATGATGAGATGTCTACAGGTATCATGATGAGACATCTACAGGTGTTATGAGATGACTACAGATGTTATGATGAGATGACTACAGGTGTTATGATGAGATGACTACAGGTGTTATGATGATATGTGTACAGGTATTATGATGAGACGTCTACAGGTGTTATGATGAGATGACTACAGGTATTATGATGAGATGTCTACAGGTGTCATGAGATGACTACAGATGTTATGATGAGATGACTACAGATGTTAAGATGAGATGACTACAGGTGTTATTATGAGATGTCTACAGATGTTATGATGAGATGACTACAGGTGTTATTATGATATGTCAACAGGTGTTATGATGAGATGACTACAGGTGTTATTATGAGATGTCTACAGATGTTATGATGAGATGACTACGGGTGTTATTATAAGATGTGTACAGATGTTATGAGATGTCTACAGATGTTATGATGATATGTCTACAGATGTTATGATGAGATGTCTACAGTTGTTATTATGAGATGTCTACAGGTGTTATGAGATGTCTACAGGTGTCATGATGAGATGTCTACAGGTATTATGATGAGATGTCTACAGGTGTTATGAGATGACTACAGGTGTTATGAGATGACTACAGATGTTATGATGAGATGTCTACAGGTATCATGATGAGATATCTACAGGTGTTATGAGATGACTACAGATGTTGTGATGAGATGACTACAGGTGTTATGATGAGATGTGTACAGGTATTATGATGAGACGTCTACAGGTGTTATGATGAGATGACTACAGGTATTATGATGAGATGTCTACAGGCGTTATGAGATGACTACAGATGTTATGATGAGATGACTACAGATGTTAAGATGAGATGACTACAGGTGTTATTATGAGATGTCTACAGATGTTATGATGAGATGACTACAGGTGTTATTATGATATGTCTACAGGTGTTATGATGAGATGAGTACAGGTGTTATTATGAGATGTCTACATATGTTATGATATGTCTACAGATGTTATGATAAGATGTCTACAGGTGTTATTATAAGATGTCTACAGATGTTATGAGATGTCTACAGATGTTATGATGAGATGACTACAGGTGTTGTTATGAGATGTCTACAGGTGTTTTAAGATGTCTACAGGTGTTATTATGAGATGTCTACAGGTGTTATGATGAGATGACTACAGATGTTATGATGAGATGTCTACAGGTATTATGATGAGATGTGTACAGGTGTTATAATGAGATGACTACAGGTGTTATGATGAGATGACTACAGATGTTACGATGACATGACTACAGGTGTTATAATGAGATGTCTACAGGTGTTATGATGAGATGTCTACAGGTGTTATGAGATGACTACAGATGTTATGATGAGATGTCTACAGGTATCATGATGAGATATCTACAGGTGTTATGAGATGACTACAGATGTTATGATGAGATGACTACAGGTGTTATGATGAGATGACTACAGGTGTTATGATGAGATGTGTACAGGTATTATGATGAGACGTCTACAGGTGTTATGATGATATGTCTACAGATGTCATGATGAGATGTCTACTGATGTTATGAGATGTCTACAGGAGTTATGATGAGATGACTACAGATGTTATGATGAGATGTCTACAGGTGTTATGATGAGATGTGTACAGGTGTTATAATGAGATGTGTACAGGTGTTATGAGATGACTACAGGTGTTATTATGAGATGTCTACAGATGTCATGATGAGATGTCTACAGATGTTATGAGATGTCTACAGGTGTTATGATGAGATGACCACAGGTGTTATGATGAGATGACCACAGGTATTATGGTGAGACGTCTACAGGTGTTATGATGAGATGACTACAGGTATTATGATGAGATGTCTACAGGTGTTATGAGATGACTACAGATGTTATGATGAGATGACTACAGATGTTAAGATGAGATGACTACAGGTGTTATTATGAGATGTCTACAGATGTTATGATGAGATGACTACAGGTGTTATTATGATATGTCTACAGGTGTTATGATGAGATGAGTACAGGTGTTATTATGAGATGTCTACAGATGTTATGAGATGTCTACAGATGTTATGATGAGATGACTACAGGTGTTGTTATGAGATGTCTACAGGTGTTTTAAGATGTCTACAGGTGTTATTATGAGATGTCTACAGATGTCATGATGAGATGTCTACTGATGTTACAATATGTCTACAGGTGTTATAATGAGATGTCTACAGGTGTTATGATGAGATGTCTACAGGTGTTATGAGATGACTACAGGTGTTATGAGATGACTACAGATGTTATGATGAGATGTCTACAGGTATCATGATGAGATATCTACAGGTGTTATGAGATGACTACAGATGTTATGATGAGATGACTACAGGTGTTATGATGAGATGACTACAGGTGTTATGATGAGATGTGTAAAGGTATTATGATGAGACGTCTACAGGTGTTATGATGAGATGTCTACAGATGTCATGATGAGATGTCTACTGATGTTATGAGATGTCTACAGGAGTTATGATGAGATGACTACAGATGTTATGATGAGATGTCTACAGGTGTTATGATGAGATGTGTACAGGTGTTATAATGAGATGTGTACAGGTGTTATGAGATGACTACAGGTGTTATTATGAGATGTCTACAGATGTCATGATGAGATGTCTACAGATGTTATGAGATGTCTACAGGTGTTATGATGAGATGACCACAGGTGTTATGATGAGATGACTACAGATGTTATGATGACATGACTACTGGTGTTATAATGAGATGTCTACAGGTGTTATGAGATGTCTACAGGTGTCATGATGAGATGTCTGCAGCTATTATGATGAGATGTCTCCAGGTGTTATGAGATGACTACAGGTGTTATGAGATGACTACAGATGTTATGATGAGATGTCTACAGGTATCATGATGAGATATGTACAGGTGTTATGAGATGACTACAGATGTTATGATGAGATGTCTACAGGTGTTATGATGAGATATGTAAAGATGTTATAATGAGATGTGTGCAGGTGTTATGAGATGACTACAGGTGTTATTATGAGATGTCTACAGATGTCATCATGAGATGTCTACAGATGTTATGAGATGTCTACAGGTGTTATGATGAGATGACTACAGGTGTTATGATGAGATGACTACAGATGTTATGATGACATGACTACAGGTGTTATAATGAGAAGTCTACAGGTGTTATGAGATGTCTACAGGTGTCATGATGAGATGTCTACAGGTATTATGATGAGATGTCTACAAGTGTTATGAGATGACTACAGGTGTTATTATGAGATGTCTACAGGTGTTATGATGTGATGACTTCAGGTGTTATTATGAGATGTCTACAGATGTTATAATGAGATGTCTACAGCTGTTATGAGATGACTACAGATGTTATGATGAGATAACTACAGATGTTATGATTAGATGACTACAGGTGTTATTATGAGATGTCTACAGGTGTTATGATGACATGTCTACAGGTGTTATGATGAGATGACTACAGGTGTTATTATGAGATGTCTACAGATGTTATGAGATGTCTACAGATGTTATGATGAGATGACTACAGGTGTTATTATGAGATGTGTACAGATGTAATGAGATGTCTACAGATGTTATGAGATGTCTACAGATGTTATGATGAGATGACTACAGGTGTTGTTATGAGATGTCTACAGGGGTTTTCAGATGTCTACAGGTGGTATTATGAGTTGTCTACAGGTGTTATGATGAGTTGATTACAGGTGTTATGATGAGATGACTACAGGTGTTATGAGATGTCTACAGGTGTTATGATGAGATGACCACAGGTGTTATGATGAGATGACCACAGGTATTATGGTGAGACGTCTACAGGTGTTATGATGAGATGACTACAGGTATTATGATGAGATGTCTACAGGTGTTATGAGATGACTACAGATGTTATGATGAGATGACTACAGATGTTAAGATGAGATGACTACAGGTGTTATTATGAGATGTCTACAGATGTTATGATGAGATGACTACAGGTGTTATTATGATATGTCTACAGGTGTTATGATGAGATGAGTACAGGTGTTATTATGAGATGTCTACAGATGTTATGAGATGTCTACAGATGTTATGATGAGATGACTACAGGTGTTGTTATGAGATGTCTACAGGTGTTTTAAGATGTCTACAGGTGTTATTATGAGATGTCTACAGATGTCATGAGATGACTACAGGTGTTATGAGATGACTACAGATGTTATGATGAGATGTCTACAGGTATCATGATGAGATATCTACAGGTGTTATGAGATGACTACAGATGTTATGATGAGATGACTACATGTGTTATGATGAGATGACTACAGGTGTTATGATGAGATGTGTAAAGGTATTATGATGAGACGTCTACAGGTGTTATGATGAGATGTCTACAGATGTCATGATGAGATGTCTACTGATGTTATGAGATGTCTACAGGAGTTATGATGAGATGACTACAGATGTTATGATGAGATGTCTACAGGTGTTATGATGAGATGTGTACAGGTGTTATAATGAGATGTGTACAGGTGTTATGAGATGACTACAGGTGTTATTATGAGATGTCTACAGATGTCATGATGAGATGTCTACAGATGTTATGAGATGTCTACAGGTGTTATGATGAGATGACCACAGGTGTTATGATGAGATGACTACAGATGTTATGATGACATGACTACTGGTGTTATAATGAGATGTCTACAGGTGTTATGAGATGTCTACAGGTGTCATGATGAGATGTCTGCAGCTATTATGATGAGATGTCTCCAGGTGTTATGAGATGACTACAGGTGTTATGAGATGACTACAGATGTTATGATGAGATGTCTACAGGTATCATGATGAGATATGTACAGGTGTTATGAGATGACTACAGATGTTATGATGAGATGTCTACAGGTGTTATGATGAGATATGTAAAGATGTTATAATGAGATGTGTACAGGTGTTATGAGATGACTACAGGTGTTATTATGAGATGTCTACAGATGTCATCATGAGATGTCTACAGATGTTATGAGATGTCTACAGGTGTTATGATGAGATGACTACAGGTGTTATGATGAGATGACTACAGATGTTATGATGACATGACTACAGGTGTTATAATGAGAAGTCTACAGGTGTTATGAGATGTCTACAGGTGTCATGATGAGATGTCTACAGGTATTATGATGAGATGTCTACAAGTGTTATGAGATGACTACAGGTGTTATTATGAGATGTCTACAGGTGTTATGATGTGATGACTTCAGGTGTTATTATGAGATGTCTACAGATGTTATAATGAGATGTCTACAGCTGTTATGAGATGACTACAGATGTTATGATGAGATAACTACAGATGTTATGATTAGATGACTACAGGTGTTATTATGAGATGTCTACAGGTGTTATGATGACATGTCTACAGGTGTTATGATGAGATGACTACAGGTGTTATAATGAGATGTCTACAGATGTTATGAGATGTCTACAGATGTTATGATGAGATGACTACAGGTGTTATTATGAGATGTGTACAGATGTAATGAGATGTCTACAGATGTTATGAGATGTCTACAGATGTTATGATGAGATGACTACAGGTGTTGTTATGAGATGTCTACAGGGGTTTTCAGATGTCTACAGGTGGTATTATGAGTTGTCTACAGGTGTTATGATGAGATGTCTACAGGTGTTATTATGAGATGTCTACAGATGTCATGATGAGATGTCTACAGATGTTATGAGATGTCTACAGGTGTTATGATGAGATGACCACAGGTGTAATGATGAGATGACCACAGGTATTATGGTGAGACGTCTACAGGTGTTATGATGAGATGACTACAGGTATTATGATGAGATGTCTACAGGTGTTATGAGATGACTACAGATGTTATGATGAGATGACTACAGATGTTAAGATGAGATGACTACAGGTGTTATTATGAGATGTCTACAGATGTTATGATGAGATGACTACAGGTGTTATTATGATATGTCTACAGGTGTTATGATGAGATGAGTACAGGTGTTATTATGAGATGTCTACAGATGTTATGAGATGTCTACAGATGTTATGATGAGATGACTACAGGTGTTGTTATGAGATGTCTACAGGTGTTTTAAGATGTCTACAGGTGTTATTATGAGATGTCTACAGATGTCATGAGATGACTACAGGTGTTATGAGATGACTACAGATGTTATGATGAGATGTCTACAGGTATCATGATGAGATATCTACAGGTGTTATGAGATGACTACAGATGTTATGATGAGATGACTACAGGTGTTATGATGAGATGACTACAGGTGTTATGATGAGATGTGTAAAGGTATTATGATGAGACGTCTACAGGTGTTATGATGAGATGTCTACAGATGTCATGATGAGATGTCTACTGATGTTATGAGATGTCTACAGGAGTTATGATGAGATGACTACAGATGTTATGATGAGATGTCTACAGGTGTTATGATGAGATGTGTACAGGTGTTATAATGAGATGTGTACAGGTGTTATGAGATGACTACAGGTGTTATTATGAGATGTCTACAGATGTCATGATGAGATGTCTACAGATGTTATGAGATGTCTACAGGTGTTATGATGAGATGACCACAGGTGTTATGATGAGATGACTACAGATGTTATGATGACATGACTACTGGTGTTATAATGAGATGTCTACAGGTGTTATGAGATGTCTACAGGTGTCATGATGAGATGTCTGCAGCTATTATGATGAGATGTCTCCAGGTGTTATGAGATGACTACAGGTGTTATGAGATGACTACAGATGTTATGATGAGATGTCTACAGGTATCATGATGAGATATGTACAGGTGTTATGAGATGACTACAGATGTTATGATGAGATGTCTACAGGTGTTATGATGAGATATGTAAAGATGTTATAATGAGATGTGTACAGGTGTTATGAGATGACTACAGGTGTTATTATGAGATGTCTACAGATGTCATCATGAGATGTCTACAGATGTTATGAGATGTCTACAGGTGTTATGATGAGATGACTACAGGTGTTATGATGAGATGACTACAGATGTTATGATGACATGACTACAGGTGTTATAATGAGAAGTCTACAGGTGTTATGAGATGTCTACAGGTGTCATGATGAGATGTCTACAGGTATTATGATGAGATGTCTACAAGTGTTATGAGATGACTACAGGTGTTATTATGAGATGTCTACAGGTGTTATGATGTGATGACTTCAGGTGTTATTATGAGATGTCTACAGATGTTATAATGAGATGTCTACAGCTGTTATGAGATGACTACAGATGTTATGATGAGATAACTACAGATGTTATGATTAGATGACTACAGGTGTTATTATGAGATGTCTACAGGTGTTATGATGACATGTCTACAGGTGTTATGATGAGATGACTACAGGTGTTATAATGAGATGTCTACAGATGTTATGAGATGTCTACAGATGTTATGATGAGATGACTACAGGTGTTATTATGAGATGTGTACAGATGTAATGAGATGTCTACAGATGTTATGAGATGTCTACAGATGTTATGATGAGATGACTACAGGTGTTGTTATGAGATGTCTACAGGGGTTTTCAGATGTCTACAGGTGGTATTATGAGTTGTCTACAGGTGTTATGATGAGTTGATTACAGGTGTTATGATGAGATGACTACAGGTGTTATGAGATGTCTACAGGTGTTATGATGAGATGACCACAGGTGTTATGATGAGATGACCACAGGTATTATGGTGAGACGTCTACAGGTGTTATGATGAGATGACTACAGGTATTATGATGAGATGTCTACAGGTGTTATGAGATGACTACAGATGTTATGATGAGATGACTACAGATGTTAAGATGAGATGACTACAGGTGTTATTATGAGATGTCTACAGATGTTATGATGAGATGACTACAGGTGTTATTATGATATGTCTACAGGTGTTATGATGAGATGAGTACAGGTGTTATTATGAGATGTCTACAGATGTTATGAGATGTCTACAGATGTTATGATGAGATGACTACAGGTGTTGTTATGAGATGTCTACAGGTGTTTTAAGATGTCTACAGGTGTTATTATGAGATGTCTACAGATGTCATGAGATGACTACAGGTGTTATGAGATGACTACAGATGTTATGATGAGATGTCTACAGGTATCATGATGAGATATCTACAGGTGTTATGAGATGACTACAGATGTTATGATGAGATGACTACAGGTGTTATGATGAGATGACTACAGGTGTTATGATGAGATGTGTAAAGGTATTATGATGAGACGTCTACAGGTGTTATGATGAGATGTCTACAGATGTCATGATGAGATGTCTACTGATGTTATGAGATGTCTACAGGAGTTATGATGAGATGACTACAGATGTTATGATGAGATGTCTACAGGTGTTATGATGAGATGTGTACAGGTGTTATAATGAGATGTGTACAGGTGTTATGAGATGACTACAGGTGTTATTATGAGATGTCTACAGATGTCATGATGAGATGTCTACAGATGTTATGAGATGTCTACAGGTGTTATGATGAGATGACCACAGGTGTTATGATGAGATGACTACAGATGTTATGATGACATGACTACTGGTGTTATAATGAGATGTCTACAGGTGTTATGAGATGTCTACAGGTGTCATGATGAGATGTCTGCAGCTATTATGATGAGATGTCTCCAGGTGTTATGAGATGACTACAGGTGTTATGAGATGACTACAGATGTTATGATGAGATGTCTACAGGTATCATGATGAGATATGTACAGGTGTTATGAGATGACTACAGATGTTATGATGAGATGTCTACAGGTGTTATGATGAGATATGTAAAGATGTTATAATGAGATGTGTACAGGTGTTATGAGATGACTACAGGTGTTATTATGAGATGTCTACAGATGTCATCATGAGATGTCTACAGATGTTATGAGATGTCTACAGGTGTTATGATGAGATGACTACAGGTGTTATGATGAGATGACTACAGATGTTATGATGACATGACTACAGGTGTTATAATGAGAAGTCTACAGGTGTTATGAGATGTCTACAGGTGTCATGATGAGATGTCTACAGGTATTATGATGAGATGTCTACAAGTGTTATGAGATGACTACAGGTGTTATTATGAGATGTCTACAGGTGTTATGATGTGATGACTTCAGGTGTTATTATGAGATGTCTACAGATGTTATAATGAGATGTCTACAGCTGTTAAGAGATGACTACAGATGTTATGATGAGATAACTACAGATGTTATGATTAGATGACTACAGGTCTTATTATGAGATGTCTACAGGTGTTATGATGACATGTCTACAGGTGTTATGATGAGATGACTACAGGTGTTATAATGAGATGTCTACAGATGTTATGAGATGTCTACAGATGTTATGATGAGATGACTACAGGTGTTATTATGAGATGTGTACAGATGTAATGAGATGTCTACAGATGTTATGAGATGTCTACAGATGTTATGATGAGATGACTACAGGTGTTGTTATGAGATGTCTACAGGGGTTTTCAGATGTCTACAGGTGGTATTATGAGTTGTCTACAGGTGTTATGATGAGTTGATTACAGGTGTTATGATGAGATGACTACAGGTGTTATGAGATGTCTACAGGTGTTATGATGAGATGACTACAGGTATTATGATGAGATGTCTACAGGTGTCATGAGATGACTACAGATGTTATGATGAGATGACTACAGATGTTAAGATGAGATGACTACAGGTGTTATTATGAGATGTCTACAGATGTTATGATGAGATGACTACAGGTGTTATTATGATATGTCAACAGGTGTTATGATGAGATGACTACAGGTGTTATTATGAGATGTCTACAGATGTTATGATGAGATGACTACGGGTGTTATTATAAGATGTGTACAGATGTTATGAGATGTCTACAGATGTTATGATGATATGTCTACAGATGTTATGATGAGATGACTACAGGTGTTATGATGAGATGACTACAGGTGTTATGATGAGATGTGTACAGGTATTATGATGAGACGTCTACAGGTGTTATGATGATATGTCTACAGATGTCATGATGAGATGTCTACTGATGTTATGAGATGTCTACAGGAGTTATGATGAGATGACTACAGATGTTATGATGAGATGTCTACAGGTGTTATGATGAGATGTGTACAGGTGTTATAATGAGATGTGTACAGGTGTTATGAGATGACTACAGGTGTTATTATGAGATGTCTACAGATGTCATGATGAGATGTCTACAGATGTTATGAGATGTCTACAGGTGTTATGATGAGATGACCACAGGTGTTATGATGAGATGACCACAGGTATTATGGTGAGACGTCTACAGGTGTTATGATGAGATGACTACAGGTATTATGATGAGATGTCTACAGGTGTTATGAGATGACTACAGATGTTATGATGAGATGACTACAGATGTTAAGATGAGATGACTACAGGTGTTATTATGAGATGTCTACAGATGTTATGATGAGATGACTACAGGTGTTATTATGATATGTCTACAGGTGTTATGATGAGATGAGTACAGGTGTTATTATGAGATGTCTACAGATGTTATGAGATGTCTACAGATGTTATGATGAGATGACTACAGGTGTTGTTATGAGATGTCTACAGGTGTTTTAAGATGTCTACAGGTGTTATTATGAGATGTCTACAGATGTCATGATGAGATGTCTACTGATGTTATGATATGTCTACAGGTGTTATAATGAGATGTCTACAGGTGTTATGATGAGATGTCTACAGGTGTTATGAGATGACTACAGGTGTTATGAGATGACTACAGATGTTATGATGAGATGTCTACAGGTATCATGATGAGATGACTACAGGTGTTATGATGAGATGTGTAAAGGTATTATTATGAGACGTCTACAGGTGTTATGATGAGATGTCTACAGATGTCATGATGAGATGTCTACTGATGTTATGAGATGTCTACAGGAGTTATGATGAGATGACTACAGATGTTATGATGAGATGTCTACAGGTGTTATGATGAGATGTGTACAGGTGTTATAATGAGATGTGTACAGGTGTTATGAGATGACTACAGGTGTTATTATGAGATGTCTACAGATGTCATGATGAGATGTCTACAGATGTTATGAGATGTCTACAGGTGTTATGATGAGATGACCACAGGTGTTATGATGAGATGACTACAGATGTTATGATGACATGACTACTGGTGTTATAATGAGATGTCTACAGGTGTTATGAGATGTCTACAGGTGTCATGATGAGATGTCTGCAGCTATTATGATGAGATGTCTGCAGGTGTTATGAGATGACTACAGGTGTTATGAGATGACTACAGATGTTATGATGAGATGTCTACAGGTATCATGATGAGATATGTACAGGTGTTATGAGATGACTACAGATGTTATGATGAGATGTCTACAGGTGTTATGATGAGATATGTAAAGATGTTATAATGAGATGTGTACAGGTGTTATGAGATGACTACAGGTGTTATTATGAGATGTCTACAGATGTCATCATGAGATGTCTACAGATGTTATGAGATGTCTACAGGTGTTATGATGAGATGACTACAGGTGTTATGATGAGATGACTACAGATGTTATGATGACATGACTACAGGTGTTATAATGAGAAGTCTACAGATGTTATGAGATGTCTACAGGTGTCATGATGAGATGTCTACAGGTATTATGATGAGATGTCTACAAGTGTTATGAGATGACTACAGGTGTTATTATGAGATGTCTACAGGTGTTATGATGTGATGACTTCAGGTGTTATTATGAGATGTCTACAGATGTTATAATGAGATGTCTACAGCTGTTATGAGATGACTACAGATGTTATGATGAGATAACTACAGATGTTATGATTAGATGACTACAGGTGTTATTATGAGATGTCTACAGGTGTTATGATGACATGTCTACAGGTGTTATGATGAGATGACTACAGGTGTTATAATGAGATGTCTACAGATGTTATGAGATGTCTACAGATGTTATGATGAGATGACTACAGGTGTTATTATGAGATGTGTACAGATGTAATGAGATGTCTACAGATGTTATGAGATGTCTACAGATGTTATGATGAGATGACTACAGGTGTTGTTATGAGATGTCTACAGGGGTTTTCAGATGTCTACAGGTGGTATTATGAGTTGTCTACAGGTGTTATGATGAGTTGATTACAGGTGCTATGATGAGATGACTACAGGTGTTATGAGATGTCTACAGGTGTTATGATGAGATGACTACAGGTGTTATGAGATGACTACAGGTGTTATTATGATATGTCAACAGGTGTTATGATGAGATGACTACAGGTGTTATTTTGAGATGTCTACAGATGTTATGATGAGATGACTACGGGTGTTATTATAAGATGTGTACAGATGTTATGAGATGTCTACAGATGTTATGATGATATGTCTACAGATGTTATGATGAGATGTCTACAGTTGTTATTATGAGATGTCTACAGGTGTTATGAGATGTCTACAGGTGTCATGATGAGATGTCTACAGGTATTATGATGAGATGTCTACAGGTGTTATGAGATGACTACAGGTGTTATGAGATGACTACAGATGTTATGATGAGATGTCTACAGGTATCATGATGAGATATCTACAGGTGTTATGAGATGACTACAGATGTTGTGATGAGATGACTACAGGTGTTATGATGAGATGTGTACAGGTATTATGATGAGACGTCTACAGGTGTTATGATGAGATGACTACAGGTATTATGATGAGATGTCTACAGGCGTTATGAGATGACTACAGATGTTATGATGAGATGACTACAGATGTTAAGATGAGATGACTACAGGTGTTATTATGAGATGTCTACAGATGTCATGATGAGATGTCTACAGATGTTATGAGATGTCTACAGGTGTTATGATGAGATGACTACAGGTGTTATGATGAGATGACTACAGATGTTACGATGACATGACTACAGGTGTTATAATGAGATGTCTACAGGTGTTATGATGAGATGTCTACAGGTGTTATGAGATGACTACAGGTGTTATGAGATGACTACAGATGTTATGATGAGATGTCTACAGGTATCATGATGAGATATCTACAGGTGTTATGAGATGACTACAGACGTTATGATGAGATGACTACAGGTGTTATGATGAGATGACTACAGGTGTTATGATGAGATGTGTACAGGTATTATGATGAGACGGTACAGGTGTTATGATGAGATGTCTACAGATGTCATGATGAGATGTCTACTGATGTTATGAGATGTCTACAGGAGTTATGATGAGATGACTACAGATGTTATGATGAGATGTCTACAGGTGTTATGATGAGATGTGTACAGGTGTTATAATGAGATGTGTACAGGTGTTATGAGATGACTACAGGTGTTATTATGAGATGTCTACAGATGTCATGATGAGATATCTACAGATGTTATGAGATGTCTACAGGTGTTATGATGAGATGATTACAGGTGTTATGACGAGATGACTACAGATGTTATGATGACATGATTACAGGTGTTATAATGAGATGTCTACAGGTGTTATGAGATGTCTACAGGTGTCATGATGAGATGTCTACAGGTATTATGATGAGATGTCTACAGGTGTTATGAGATGACTAGAGGTGTTATGAGATGACTACAGATGTTATGATGAGATGTCTACAGGTATCATGATGAGACATCTACAGGTGTTATGAGATGACTACAGATGTTATGATGAGATGACTACAGGTGTTATGATGAGATGACTACAGGTGTTATGATGATATGTGTACAGGTATTATGATGAGACGTCTACAGGTGTTATGATGAGATGACTACAGGTATTATGATGAGATGTCTACAGGTGTCATGAGATGACTACAGATGTTATGATGAGATGACTACAGATGTTAAGATGAGATGACTACAGGTGTTATTATGAGATGTCTACAGATGTTATGATGAGATGACTACAGGTGTTATTATGATATGTCAACAGGTGTTATGATGAGATGACTACAGGTGTTATTATGAGATGTCTACAGATGTTATGATGAGATGACTACGGGTGTTATTATAAGATGTGTACAGATGTTATGAGATGTCTACAGATGTTATGATGATATGTCTACAGATGTTATGATGAGATGTCTACAGTTGTTATTATGAGATGTCTACAGGTGTTATGAGATGTCTACAGGTGTCATGATGAGATGTCTACAGGTATTATGATGAGATGTCTACAGGTGTTATGAGATGACTACAGGTGTTATGAGATGACTACAGATGTTATGATGAGATGTCTACAGGTATCATGATGAGATATCTACAGGTGTTATGAGATGACTACAGATGTTGTGATGAGATGACTACAGGTGTTATGATGAGATGTGTACAGGTATTATGATGAGACGTCTACAGGTGTTATGATGAGATGACTACAGGTATTATGATGAGATGTCTACAGGCGTTATGAGATGACTACAGATGTTATGATGAGATGACTACAGATGTTAAGATGAGATGACTACAGGTGTTATTATGAGATGTCTACAGATGTTATGATGAGATGACTACAGGTGTTATTATGATATGTCTACAGGTGTTATGATGAGATGAGTACAGGTGTTATTATGAGATGTCTACATATGTTATGATATGTCTACAGATGTTATGATAAGATGTCTACAGGTGTTATTATAAGATGTCTACAGATGTTATGAGATGTCTACAGATGTTATGATGAGATGACTACAGGTGTTGTTATGAGATGTCTACAGGTGTTTTAAGATGTCTACAGGTGTTATTATGAGATGTCTACAGGTGTTATGATGAGATGACTACAGATGTTATGATGAGATGTCTACAGGTATTATGATGAGATGTGTACAGGTGTTATAATGAGATGACTACAGGTGTTATGATGAGATGACTACAGATGTTACGATGACATGACTACAGGTGTTATAATGAGATGTCTACAGGTGTTATGATGAGATGTCTACAGGTGTTATGAGATGACTACAGATGTTATGATGAGATGTCTACAGGTATCATGATGAGATATCTACAGGTGTTATGAGATGACTACAGATGTTATGATGAGATGACTACAGGTGTTATGATGAGATGACTACAGGTGTTATGATGAGATGTGTACAGGTATTATGATGAGACGTCTACAGGTGTTATGATGATATGTCTACAGATGTCATGATGAGATGTCTACTGATGTTATGAGATGTCTACAGGAGTTATGATGAGATGACTACAGATGTTATGATGAGATGTCTACAGGTGTTATGATGAGATGTGTACAGGTGTTATAATGAGATGTGTACAGGTGTTATGAGATGACTACAGGTGTTATTATGAGATGTCTACAGATGTCATGATGAGATGTCTACAGATGTTATGAGATGTCTACAGGTGTTATGATGAGATGACCACAGGTGTTGTTATGAGATGTCTACAGGTGTTTTAAGATGTCTACAGGTGTTATTATGAGATGTCTACAGGTGTTATGATGAGATGACTACAGATGTTATGATGAGATGTCTACAGGTATTATGATGAGATGTGTACAGGTGTTATAATGAGATGACTACAGGTGTTATGATGAGATGACTACAGATGTTACGATGACATGACTACAGGTGTTATAATGAGATGTCTACAGGTGTTATGATGAGATGTCTACAGGTGTTATGAGATGACTACAGATGTTATGATGAGATGTCTACAGGTATCATGATGAGATATCTACAGGTGTTATGAGATGACTACAGATGTTATGATGAGATGACTACAGGTGTTATGATGAGATGACTACAGGTGTTATGATGAGATGTGTACAGGTATTATGATGAGACGTCTACAGGTGTTATGATGATATGTCTACAGATGTCATGATGAGATGTCTACTGATGTTATGAGATGTCTACAGGAGTTATGATGAGATGACTACAGATGTTATGATGAGATGTCTACAGGTGTTATGATGAGATGTGTACAGGTGTTATAATGAGATGTGTACAGGTGTTATGAGATGACTACAGGTGTTATTATGAGATGTCTACAGATGTCATGATGAGATGTCTACATATGTTATGAGATGTCTACAGGTGTTATGATGAGATGACCACAGGTGTTATGATGAGATGACCACAGGTATTATGGTGAGACGTCTACAGGTGTTATGATGAGATGACTACAGGTATTATGATGAGATGTCTACAGGTGTTATGAGATGACTACAGATGTTATGATGAGATGACTACAGATGTTAAGATGAGATGACTACAGGTGTTATTATGAGATGTCTACAGATGTTATGATGAGATGACTACAGGTGTTATTATGATATGTCTACAGGTGTTATGATGAGATGAGTACAGGTGTTATTATGAGATGTCTACAGATGTTATGAGATGTCTACAGATGTTATGATGAGATGACTACAGGTGTTGTTATGAGATGTCTACAGGTGTTTTAAGATGTCTACAGGTGTTATTATGAGATGTCTACAGATGTCATGATGAGATGTCTACTGATGTTACAATATGTCTACAGGTGTTATAATGAGATGTCTACAGGTGTTATGATGAGATGTCTACAGGTGTTATGAGATGACTACAGGTGTTATGAGATGACTACAGATGTTATGATGAGATGTCTACAGGTATCATGATGAGATATCTACAGGTGTTATGAGATGACTACAGATGTTATGATGAGATGACTACAGGTGTTATGATGAGATGACTACAGGTGTTATGATGAGATGTGTAAAGGTATTATGATGAGACGTCTACAGGTGTTATGATGAGATGTCTACAGATGTCATGATGAGATGTCTACTGATGTTATGAGATGTCTACAGGAGTTATGATGAGATGACTACAGATGTTATGATGAGATGTCTACAGGTGTTATGATGAGATGTGTACAGGTGTTATAATGAGATGTGTACAGGTGTTATGAGATGACTACAGGTGTTATTATGAGATGTCTACAGATGTCATCATGAGATGTCTACAGATGTTATGAGATGTCTACAGGTGTTATGATGAGATGACCACAGGTGTTATGATGAGATGACTACAGATGTTATGATGACATGACTACTGGTGTTATAATGAGATGTCTACAGGTGTTATGAGATGTCTACAGGTGTCATGATGAGATGTCTGCAGCTATTATGATGAGATGTCTCCAGGTGTTATGAGATGACTACAGGTGTTATGAGATGACTACAGATGTTATGATGAGATGTCTACAGGTATCATGATGAGATATGTACAGGTGTTATGAGATGACTACAGATGTTATGATGAGATGTCTACAGGTGTTATGATGAGATATGTAAAGATGTTATAATGAGATGTGTACAGGTGTTATGAGATGACTACAGGTGTTATTATGAGATGTCTACAGATGTCATCATGAGATGTCTACAGATGTTATGAGATGTCTACAGGTGTTATGATGAGATGACTACAGGTGTTATGATGAGATGACTACAGATGTTATGATGACATGACTACAGGTGTTATAATGAGAAGTCTACAGGTGTTATGAGATGTCTACAGGTGTCATGATGAGATGTCTACAGGTATTATGATGAGATGTCTACAAGTGTTATGAGATGACTACAGGTGTTATTATGAGATGTCTACAGGTGTTATGATGTGATGACTTCAGGTGTTATTATGAGATGTCTACAGATGTTATAATGAGATGTCTACAGCTGTTATGAGATGACTACAGATGTTATGATGAGATAACTACAGATGTTATGATTAGATGACTACAGGTGTTATTATGAGATGTCTACAGGTGTTATGATGACATGTCTACAGGTGTTATGATGAGATGACTACAGGTGTTATAATGAGATGTCTACAGATGTTATGAGATGTCTACAGATGTTATGATGAGATGACTACAGGTGTTATTATGAGATGTGTACAGATGTAATGAGATGTCTACAGATGTTATGAGATGTCTACAGATGTTATGATGAGATGACTACAGGTGTTGTTATGAGATGTCTACAGGGGTTTTCAGATGTCTACAGGTGGTATTATGAGTTGTCTACAGGTGTTATGATGAGTTGATTACAGGTGTTATGATGAGATGACTACAGGTGTTATGAGATGTCTACAGGTGTTATGATGAGATGACCACAGGTGTTATGATGAGATGACCACAGGTATTATGGTGAGACGTCTACAGGTGTTATGATGAGATGACTACAGGTATTATGATGAGATGTCTACAGGTGTTATGAGATGACTACAGATGTTATGATGAGATGACTACAGATGTTAAGATGAGATGACTACAGGTGTTATTATGAGATGTCTACAGATGTTATGATGAGATGACTACAGGTGTTATTATGATATGTCTACAGGTGTTATGATGAGATGAGTACAGGTGTTATTATGAGATGTCTACAGATGTTATGAGATGTCTACAGATGTTATGATGAGATGACTACAGGTGTTGTTATGAGATGTCTACAGGTGTTTTAAGATGTCTACAGGTGTTATTATGAGATGTCTACAGATGTCATGAGATGACTACAGGTGTTATGAGATGACTACAGATGTTATGATGAGATGTCTACAGGTATCATGATGAGATATCTACAGGTGTTATGAGATGACTACAGATGTTATGATGAGATGACTACAGGTGTTATGATGAGATGACAACAGGTGTTATGATGAGATGTGTAAAGGTATTATGATGAGACGTCTACAGGTGTTATGATGAGATGTCTACAGATGTCATGATGAGATGTCTACTGATGTTATGAGATGTCTACAGGAGTTATGATGAGATGACTACAGATGTTATGATGAGATGTCTACAGGTGTTATGATGAGATGTGTACAGGTGTTATAATGAGATGTGTACAGGTGTTATGAGATGACTACAGGTGTTATTATGAGATGTCTACAGATGTCATGATGAGATGTCTACAGATGTTATGAGATGTCTACAGGTGTTATGATGAGATGACCACAGGTGTTATGATGAGATGACTACAGATGTTATGATGACATGACTACTGGTGTTATAATGAGATGTCTACAGGTGTTATGAGATGTCTACAGGTGTCATGATGAGATGTCTGCAGCTATTATGATGAGATGTCTCCAGGTGTTATGAGATGACTACAGGTGTTATGAGATGACTACAGATGTTATGATGAGATGTCTACAGGTATCATGATGAGATATGTACAGGTGTTATGAGATGACTACAGATGTTATGATGAGATGTCTACAGGTGTTATGATGAGATATGTAAAGATGTTATAATGAGATGTGTACAGGTGTTATGAGATGACTACAGGTGTTATTATGAGATGTCTACAGATGTCATCATGAGATGTCTACAGATGTTATGAGATGTCTACAGGTGTTATGATGAGATGACTACAGGTGTTATGATGAGATGACTACAGATGTTATGATGACATGACTACAGGTGTTATAATGAGAAGTCTACAGGTGTTATGAGATGTCTACAGGTGTCATGATGAGATGTCTACAGGTATTATGATGAGATGTCTACAAGTGTTATGAGATGACTACAGGTGTTATTATGAGATGTCTACAGGTGTTATGATGTGATGACTTCAGGTGTTATTATGAGATGTCTACAGATGTTATAATGAGATGTCTACAGCTGTTATGAGATGACTACAGATGTTATGATGAGATAACTACAGATGTTATGATTAGATGACTACAGGTCTTATTATGAGATGTCTACAGGTGTTATGATGACATGTCTACAGGTGTTATGATGAGATGACTACAGGTGTTATAATGAGATGTCTACAGATGTTATGAGATGTCTACAGATGTTATGATGAGATGACTACAGGTGTTATTATGAGATGTGTACAGATGTAATGAGATGTCTACAGATGTTATGAGATGTCTACAGATGTTATGATGAGATGACTACAGGTGTTGTTATGAGATGTCTACAGGGGTTTTCAGATGTCTACAGGTGGTATTATGAGTTGTCTACAGGTGTTATGATGAGTTGATTACAGGTGTTATGATGAGATGACTACAGGTGTTATGAGATGTCTACAGGTGTTATGATGAGATGACTACAGGTATTATGATGAGATGTCTACAGGTGTCATGAGATGACTACAGATGTTATGATGAGATGACTACAGATGTTAAGATGAGATGACTACAGGTGTTATTATGAGATGTCTACAGATGTTATGATGAGATGACTACAGGTGTTATTATGATATGTCAACAGGTGTTATGATGAGATGACTACAGGTGTTATTATGAGATGTCTACAGATGTTATGATGAGATGACTACGGGTGTTATTATAAGATGTGTACAGATGTTATGAGATGTCTACAGATGTTATGATGATATGTCTACAGATGTTATGATGAGATGTCTACAGTTGTTATTATGAGATGTCTACAGGTGTTATGAGATGTCTACAGGTGTCATGATGAGATGTCTACAGGTATTATGATGAGATGTCTACAGGTGTTACGAGATGACTACAGGTGTTATGAGATGACTACAGATGTTATGATGAGATGTCTACAGGTATCATGATGAGATATCTACAGGTGTTATGAGATGACTACAGATGTTATGATGAGATGACTACAGGTGTTATGATGAGATGACTACAGGTGTTATGATGAGATGTGTAAAGGTATTATGATGAGACGTCTACAGGTGTTATGATGAGATGTCTACAGATGTCATGATGAGATGTCTACTGATGTTATGAGATGTCTACAGGAGTTATGATGAGATGACTACAGATGTTATGATGAGATGTCTACAGGTGTTATGATGAGATGTGTACAGGTGTTATAATGAGATGTGTACAGGTGTTATGAGATGACTACAGGTGTTATTATGAGATGTCTACAGATGTCATGATGAGATGTCTACAGATGTTATGAGATGTCTACAGGTGTTATGATGAGATGACCACAGGTGTTATGATGAGATGACTACAGATGTTATGATGACATGACTACTGGTGTTATAATGAGATGTCTACAGGTGTTATGAGATGTCTACAGGTGTCATGATGAGATGTCTGCAGCTATTATGATGAGATGTCTCCAGGTGTTATGAGATGACTACAGGTGTTATGAGATGACTACAGATGTTATGATGAGATGTCTACAGGTATCATGATGAGATATGTACAGGTGTTATGAGATGACTACAGATGTTATGATGAGATGTCTACAGGTGTTATGATGAGATATGTAAAGATGTTATAATGAGATGTGTACAGGTGTTATGAGATGACTACAGGTGTTATTATGAGATGTCTACAGATGTCATCATGAGATGTCTACAGATGTTATGAGATGTCTACAGGTGTTATGATGAGATGACTACAGGTGTTATGATGAGATGACTACAGATGTTATGATGACATGACTACAGGTGTTATAATGAGAAGTCTACAGGTGTTATGAGATGTCTACAGGTGTCATGATGAGATGTCTACAGGTATTATGATGAGATGTCTACAAGTGTTATGAGATGACTACAGGTGTTATTATGAGATGTCTACAGGTGTTATGATGTGATGACTTCAGGTGTTATTATGAGATGTCTACAGATGTTATAATGAGATGTCTACAGCTGTTATGAGATGACTACAGATGTTATGATGAGATAACTACAGATGTTATGATTAGATGACTACAGGTGTTATTATGAGATGTCTACAGGTGTTATGATGACATGTCTACAGGTGTTATGATGAGATGACTACAGGTGTTATAATGAGATGTCTACAGATGTTATGAGATGTCTACAGATGTTATGATGAGATGACTACAGGTGTTATTATGAGATGTGTACAGATGTAATGAGATGTCTACAGATGTTATGAGATGTCTACAGATGTTATGATGAGATGACTACAGGTGTTGTTATGAGATGTCTACAGGGGTTTTCAGATGTCTACAGGTGGTATTATGAGTTGTCTACAGGTGTTATGATGAGTTGATTACAGGTGTTATGATGAGATGACTACAGGTGTTATGAGATGACTACAGGTGTTATGATGATATGTGTACAGGTATTATGATGAGACGTCTACAGGTGTTATGATGAGATGACTACAGGTATTATGATGAGACGTCTACAGGTGTTATGATGAGATGACTACAGGTATTATGATGAGATGTCTACAGGTGTCATGAGATGACTACAGATGTTATGATGAGATGACTACAGATGTTAAGATGAGATGACTACAGGTGTTATTATGAGATGTCTACAGATGTTATGATGAGATGACTACAGGTGTTATTATGATATGTCAACAGGTGTTATGATGAGATGACTACAGGTGTTATTATGAGATGTCTACAGATGTTATGATGAGATGACTACGGGTGTTATTATAAGATGTGTACAGATGTTATGAGATGTCTACAGATGTTATGATGATATGTCTACAGATGTTATGATGAGATGTCTACAGTTGTTATTATGAGATGTCTACAGGTGTTATGAGATGTCTACAGGTGTCATGATGAGATGTCTACAGGTATTATGATGAGATGTCTACAGGTGTTATGAGATGACTACAGGTGTTATGAGATGACTACAGATGTTATGATGAGATGTCTACAGGTATCATGATGAGATATCTACAGGTGTTATGAGATGACTACAGATGTTGTGATGAGATGACTACAGGTGTTATGATGAGATGTGTACAGGTATTATGATGAGACGTCTACAGGTGTTATGATGAGATGACTACAGGTATTATGATGAGATGTCTACAGGCGTTATGAGATGACTACAGATGTTATGATGAGATGACTACAGATGTTAAGATGAGATGACTACAGGTGTTATTATGAGATGTCTACAGATGTTATGATGAGATGACTACAGGTGTTATTATGATATGTCTACAGGTGTTATGATGAGATGAGTACAGGTGTTATTATGAGATGTCTACAGATGTTATGATATGTCTACATATGTTATGATAAGATGTCTACAGGTGTTATTATGAGATGTCTACAGATGTTATGAGATGTCTACAGATGTTATGATGAGATGACTACAGGTGTTGTTATGAGATGTCTACAGGTGTTTTAAGATGTCTACAGGTGTTATTATGAGATGTCTACAGGTGTTATGATGAGATGACTACAGATGTTATGATGAGATGTCTACAGGTGTTATGATGAGATGTGTACAGGTGTTATAATGAGATGACTACAGGTGTTATGATGAGATGACTACAGATGTTACGATGACATGACTACAGGTGTTATAATGAGATGTCTACAGGTGTCATGATGAGATGTCTACAGGTGTTATGAGATGACTACAGATGTTATGATGAGATGTCTACAGGTATCATGATGAGATATCTACAGGTGTTATGAGATGACTACAGATGTTATGATGAGATGACTACAGGTGTTATGATGAGATGACTACAGGTGTTATGATGAGATGTGTACAGGTATTATGATGAGACGTCTACAGGTGTTATGAGATGACTACAGGTGTTATTATGAGATGTCTACAGATGTCATGATGAGATGTCTACAGATGTTATGATATGTCTACAGATGTTATGATGAGATGTCTACAGGTGTTATTATGAGATGTCTACAGATGTTATGATGAGATGTCTACAGTTGTTATTATGAGATGTCTACAGGTGTTATGAGATGTCTACAGGTGTCATGATGAGATGTCTACAGGTATTATGATGAGATGTCTACAGGTGTTATGAGATGACTACAGGTGTTATGAGATGACTACAGATGTTATGATGAGATGTCTACAGGTATCATGATGAGATATCTACAGGTGTTATGAGATGACTACAGATGTTGTGATGAGATGACTACAGGTGTTATGATGAGATGTGTACAGGTATTATGATGAGACGTCTACAGGTGTTATGATGAGATGACTACAGGTATTATGATGAGATGTCTACAGGCGTTATGAGATGACTACAGATGTTATGATGAGATGACTACAGATGTTAAGATGAGATGACTACAGGTGTTATTATGAGATGTCTACAGATGTTATGATGAGATGACTACAGGTGTTATTATGATATGTCTACAGGTGTTATGATGAGATGAGTACAGGTGTTATTATGAGATGTCTACAGATGTTATGATATGTCTACATATGTTATGATAAGATGTCTACAGGTGTTATTATGAGATGTCTACAGATGTTATGAGATGTCTACAGATGTTATGATGAGATGACTACAGGTGTTGTTATGAGATGTCTACAGGTGTTTTAAGATGTCTACAGGTGTTATTATGAGATGTCTACAGGTGTTATGATGAGATGACTACAGATGTTATGATGAGATGTCTACAGGTGTTATGATGAGATGTGTACAGGTGTTATAATGAGATGACTACAGGTGTTATGATGAGATGACTACAGATGTTACGATGACATGACTACAGGTGTTATAATGAGATGTCTACAGGTGTCATGATGAGATGTCTACAGGTGTTATGAGATGACTACAGATGTTATGATGAGATGTCTACAGGTATCATGATGAGATATCTACAGGTGTTATGAGATGACTACAGATGTTATGATGAGATGACTACAGGTGTTATGATGAGATGACTACAGGTGTTATGATGAGATGTGTACAGGTATTATGATGAGACGTCTACAGGTGTTATGAGATGACTACAGGTGTTATTATGAGATGTCTACAGATGTCATGATGAGATGTCTACAGATGTTATGATATGTCTACAGATGTTATGATGAGATGTCTACAGGTGTTATTATGAGATGTCTACAGACGTTATGAGATGTCTACAGATGTTATGATGAGATGACTACAGGTGTTGTTATGAGATGTCTACAGGTGTTTTAAGATGTCTACAGGTGTTATTATGAGATGTCTACAGGTGTTATGATGAGATGACTACAGGTGTTATTATGCGATGTCTACAGATGTCATGATGAGATATCTACTGATGTTATGATATGTCTACAGGTGTTATGATGAGATGACTACAGGTGTTATGATGAGATGACTACAGATGTTACGATGACATGACTACAGGTGTTATAATGAGATGTCTACAGGTGTTATGATGAGATGTCTACAGGTGTTATGATGAGATGTGTACAGGTGTTATAATGAGATGTGTACAGGTGTTATGAGATGACTACAGGTGTTATTATGAGATGTCTACAGATGTCATGATGAGATGTCTACAGATGTTATGAGATGTCTACAGGTGTTATGATGAGATGACTACAGGTGTTATGATGAGATGACTACAGATGTTACGATGACATGACTACAGGTGTTATAATGAGATGTCTACAGGTGTTATGATGAGATGTCTACAGGTGTTATGATGAGATGACCACAGGTGTTATGATGAGATGACCACAGGTTTTATGGTGAGACGTCTACAGGTGTTATGATGAGATGACTACAGGTATTATGATGAGATGTCTACAGGTGTTATGAGATGACTACAGATGTTATGATGAGATGACTACAGATGTTAAGATGAGATGACTACAGGTGTTATTATGAGATGTCTACAGATGTTATGATGAGATGACTACAGGTGTTATTATGATATGTCTACAGGTGTTATGATGAGATGAGTACAGGTGTTATTATGAGATGTCTACAGATGTTATGATATGTCTACAGATGTTATGATGAGATGTCTACAGGTGTTATTATGAGATGTCTACAGATGTTATGAGATGTCTACAGATGTTATGATGAGATGACTACAGGTGTTGTTATGAGATGTCTACAGGTGTTTTAAGATGTCTACAGGTGTTATTATGAGATGTCTACAGGTGTTATGATGAGATGACTACAGGTGTTATTATGAGATGTCTACAGATGTCATGATGAGATGTCTACTTATGTTATGATATGTCTACAGGTGTTATAATGAGATGTCTACAGGTGTTATGATGAGATGTCTACAGGTGTTATGAGATGACTACAGGTGTTATGAGATGACTACAGATGTTATGATGAGATGTCTATAGGTATCATGATGAGATATCTACAGGTGTTATGAGATGACTACAGATGTTATGATGAGATGACTACAGGTGTTATGATGAGATGACTACAGGTGTTACGATGAGATGTGTAAAGGTATTATGATGAGACGTCTACAGGTGTTATGATGAGATGTCTACAGATGTCATGATGAGATGTCTACTGATGTTATGAGATGTCTACAGGAGTTATGATGAGATGACTACAGATGTTATGATGAGATGTCTACAGGTGTTATGATGAGATGTGTACAGGTGTTATAATGAGATGTGTACAGGTGTTATGAGATGACTACAGGTGTTATTATGAGATGTCTACAGATGTCATGATGAGATGTCTACAGATGTTATGAGATGTCTACAGGTGTTATGATGAGATGACCACAGGTGTTATGATGAGATGACTACAGATGTTATGATGACATGACTACTGGTGTTATAATGAGATGTCTACAGGTGTTATGAGATGTCTACAGGTGTCATGATGAGATGTCTGCAGGTATTATGATGAGATGTCTACAGGTGTTATGAGATGACTACAGGTGTTATGAGATGACTACAGATGTTATGATGAGATGTCTACAGGTATCATGATGAGATATGTACAGGTGTTATGAGATGACTACAGATGTTATGATGAGATGTCTACAGGTGTTATGATGAGATATGTAAAGATGTTATAATGAGATGTGTACAGGTGTTATGAGATGACTACAGGTGTTATTATGAGATGTCTACAGATGTCATCATGAGATGTCTACAGATGTTATGAGATGTCTACAGGTGTTATGATGAGATGACTACAGGTGTTATGATGAGATGACTACAGATGTTATGATGACATGACTACAGGTGTTATAATGAGAAGTCTACAGGTGTTATGAGATGTCTACAGGTGTCATGATGAGATGTCTACAGGTATTATGATGAGATGTCTACAAGTGTTATGAGATGACTACAGGTGATATTATGAGATGTCTACAGGTGTTATGATGTGATGACTTCAGGTGTTATTATGAGATGTCTACAGATGTTATAATGAGATGTCTACAGCTGTTATGAGATGACTACAGATGTTATGATGAGATAACTACAGATGTTATGATTAGATGACTACAGGTGTTATTATGAGATGTCTACAGGTGTTATGATGACATGTCTACAGGTGTTATGATGAGATGACTACAGGTGTTATAAAGAGATGTCTACAGATGTTATGAGATGTCTACAGATGTTATGATGAGATGACTACAGGTGTTATTATGAGATGTGTACAGATGTAATGAGATGTCTACAGATGTTATGAGATGTCTACAGATGTTATGATGAGATGACTACAGGTGTTGTTATGAGATGTCTACAGGCGTTTTCAGATGTCTACAGGTGGTATTATGAGTTGTTTACAGGTGTTATGATGAGTTGATTACAGGTGTTATGATGAGATGACTACAGGTGTTATGAGATGTCTACAGGTGTTATTATGAGATGTGTACAGATGTTATGATGATATGTCTACAGATGTTATGATGAGATGTCTACAGGTGTTATTATGAGATGACTACAGGTGTTGTTATGAGATGTCTACAGGTGTTTTAAGATGTCTACAGGTGCTATTATGAGATGTCTACAGGTGTTATGATGAGATGACTACAGGTGTTATTATGAGATGTCTACAGATGTCATGATGAGATGTCTACTGATGTTATGAGATGTCTACAGGTGTTATGATGAGATGACTACAGATGTTATGATGATATGTCTACAGATGTTATGATGAGATGTCTACAGTTGTTATTATGAGATGTCTACAGGTGTTATGAGATGTCTACAGGTGTCATGATGAGATGTCTACAGGTATTATGATGAGATGTCTACAGGTGTTATGAGATGACTACAGGTGTTATGAGATGACTACAGATGTTATGATGAGATGTCTACAGGTATCATGATGAGATATCTACAGGTGTTATGAGATGACTACAGATGTTGTGATGAGATGACTACAGGTGTTATGATGAGATGTGTACAGGTATTATGATGAGACGTCTACAGGTGTTATGATGAGATGACTACAGGTATTATGATGAGATGTCTACAGGCGTTATGAGATGACTACAGATGTTATGATGAGATGACTACAGATGTTAAGATGAGATGACTACAGGTGTTATTATGAGATGTCTACAGATGTTATGATGAGATGACTACAGGTGTTATTATGATATGTCTACAGGTGTTATGATGAGATGAGTACAGGTGTTATTATGAGATGTCTACAGATGTTATGATATGTCTACAGATGTTATGATAAGATGTCTACAGGTGTTATTATGAGATGTCTACAGATGTTATGAGATGTCTACAGATGTTATGATGAGATGACTACAGGTGTTGTTATGAGATGTCTACAGGTGTTTTAAGATGTCTACAGGTGTTATTATGAGATGTCTACAGGTGTTATGATGAGATGACTACAGATGTTATGATGAGATGTCTACAGGTGTTATGATGAGATGTGTACAGGTGTTATAATGAGATGACTACAGGTGTTATGATGAGATGACTACAGATGTTACGATGACATGACTACAGGTGTTATAATGAGATGTCTACAGGTGTTATGATGAGATGTCTACAGGTGTTATGAGATGACTACAGATGTTATGATGAGATGTCTACAGGTATCATGATGAGATATCTACAGGTGTTATGAGATGACTACAGATGTTATGATGAGATGACTACAGGTGTTATGATGAGATGACTACAGGTGTTATGATGAGATGTGTACAGGTATTATGATGAGACGTCTACAGGTGTTATGATGATATGTCTACAGATGTCATGATGAGATGTCTACTGATGTTATGAGATGTCTACAGGAGTTATGATGAGATGACTACAGATGTTATGATGAGATGTCTACAGGTGTTATGATGAGATGTGTACAGGTGTTATAATGAGATGTGTACAGGTGTTATGAGATGACTACAGGTGTTATTATGAGATGTCTACAGATGTCATGATGAGATGTCTACAGATGTTATGAGATGTCTACAGGTGTTATGATGAGATGACCACAGGTGTTATGATGAGATGACCACAGGTATTATGGTGAGACGTCTACAGGTGTTATGATGAGATGACTACAGGTATTATGATGAGATGTCTACAGGTGTTATGAGATGACTACAGATGTTATGATGAGATGACTGAAGATGTTAAGATGAGATGACTACAGGTGTTATTATGAGATGTCTACAGATGTTATGATGAGATGACTACAGGTGTTATTATGATATGTCTACAGGTGTTATGATGAGATGAGTACAGGTGTTATTATGAGATGTCTACAGATGTTATGATATGTCTACAGATGTTATGATGAGATGTCTACAGGTGTTATTATGAGATGTCTACAGATGTTATGAGATGTCTACAGATGTTATGATGAGATGACTACAGGTGTTGTTATGAGATGTCTACAGGTGTTTTAAGATGTCTACAGGTGTTATTATGAGATGTCTACAGGTGTTATGATGAGATGACTACAGGTGTTATTATGAGATGTCTACAGATGTCATGATGAGATGTCTACTGATGTTATGATATGTCTACAGGTGTTATAATGAGATGTCTACAGGTGTTATGATGAGATGTCTACAGGTGTTATGAGATGACTACAGGTGTTATGAGATGACTACAGATGTTATGATGAGATGTCTACAGGTATCATGATGAGATATCTACAGGTGTTATGAGATGACTACAGATGTTATGATGAGATGACTACAGGTGTTATGATGAGATGACTACAGGTGTTATGATGAGATGTGTAAAGGTATTATGTTGAGACGTCTACAGGTGTTATGATGAGATGTCTACAGATGTCATGATGAGATGTCTACTGATGTTATGAGATGTCTACAGGAGTTATGATGAGATGACTACAGATGTTATGATGAGATGTCTACAGGTGTTATGATGAGATGTGTACAGGTGTTATAATGAGATGTGTACAGGTGTTATGAGATGACTACAGGTGTTATTATGAGATGTCTACAGATGTCATGATGAGATGTCTACAGATGTTATGAGATGTCTACAGGTGTTATGATGAGATGACCACAGGTGTTATGATGAGATGACTACAGATGTTATGATGATATGACTACTGGTGTTATAATGAGATGTCTACAGGTGTTATGAGATGTCTACAGGTGTCATGATGAGATGTCTGCAGGTATTATGATGAGATGTCTCCAGGTGTTATGAGATGACTACAGGTGTTATGAGATGACTACAGATGTTATGATGAGATGTCTACAGGTATCATGATGAGATATGTACAGGTGTTATGAGATGACTACAGATGTTATGATGAGATGTCTACAGGTGTTATGATGAGATATGTAAAGATGTTATAATGAGATGTGTACAGGTGTTATGAGATGACTACAGGTGTTATTATGAGATGTCTACAGATGTCATCATGAGATGTCTACAGATGTTATGAGATGTCTACAGGTGTTATGATGAGATGACTACAGGTGTTATGGTGAGACGTCTACAGGTGTTATGATGAGATGACTACAGGTATTATGATGAGATGTCTACAGGTGTTATGAGATGACTACAGATGTTATGATGAGATGACTGAAGATGTTAAGATGAGATGACTACAGGTGTTATTATGAGATGTCTACAGATGTTATGATGAGATGACTACAGGTGTTATTATGATATGTCTACAGGTGTTATGATGAGATGAGTACAGGTGTTATTATGAGATGTCTACAGATGTTATGATATGTCTACAGATGTTATGATGAGATGTCTACAGGTGTTATTATGAGATGTCTACAGATGTTATGAGATGTCTACAGATGTTATGATGAGATGACTACAGGTGTTGTTATGAGATGTCTACAGGTGTTTTAAGATGTCTACAGGTGTTATTATGAGATGTCTACAGGTGTTATGATGAGATGACTACAGGTGTTATTATGAGATGTCTACAGATGTCATGATGAGATGTCTACTGATGTTATGATATGTCTACAGGTGTTATAATGAGATGTCTACAGGTGTTATGATGAGATGTCTACAGGTGTTATGAGATGACTACTGGTGTTATGAGATGACTACAGATGTTATGATGAGATGTCTACAGGTATCATGATGAGATATCTACAGGTGTTATGAGATGACTACAGATGTTATGATGAGATGACTACAGGTGTTATGATGAGATGACTACAGGTGTTATGATGAGATGTGTAAAGGTATTATGATGAGACGTCTACAGGTGTTATGATGAGATGTCTACAGATGTCATGATGAGATGTCTACTGATGTTATGAGATGTCTACAGGAGTTATGATGAGATGACTACAGATGTTATGATGAGATGTCTACAGGTGTTATGATGAGATGTGTACAGGTGTTATAATGAGATGTGTACAGGTGTTATGAGATGACTACAGGTGTTATTATGAGATGTCTACAGATGTCATGATGAGATGTCTACAGATGTTATGAGATGTCTACAGGTGTTATGATGAGATGACCACAGGTGTTATGATGAGATGACTACAGATGTTATGATGATATGACTACTGGTGTTATAATGAGATGTCTACAGGTGTTATGAGATGTCTACAGGTGTCATGATGAGATGTCTGCAGGTATTATGATGAGATGTCTCCAGGTGTTATGAGATGACTACAGGTGTTATGAGATGACTACAGATGTTATGATGAGATGTCTACAGGTATCATGATGAGATATGTACAGGTGTTATGAGATGACTACAGATGTTATGATGAGATGTCTACAGGTGTTATGATGAGATATGTAAAGATGTTATAATGAGATGTGTACAGGTGTTATGAGATGACTACAGGTGTTATTATGAGATGTCTACAGATGTCATCATGAGATGTCTACAGATGTTATGAGATGTCTACAGGTGTTATGATGAGATGACTACAGGTGTTATGATGAGATGACTACAGATGTTATGATGACATGACTACAGGTGTTATAATGAGAAGTCTACAGGTGTTATGAGATGTCTACAGGTGTCATGATGAGATGTCTACAGGTATTATGATGAGATGTCTACAAGTGTTATGAGATGACTACAGGTGTTATTATGAGATGTCTACAGGTGTTATGATGTGATGACTTCAGGTGTTATTATGAGATGTCTACAGATGTTATAATGAGATGTCTACAGCTGTTATGAGATGACTACAGATGTTATGATGAGATAACTACAGATGTTATGATTAGATGACTACAGGTGTTATTATGAGATGTCTACAGGTGTTATGATGACATGTCTACAGGTGTTATGATGAGATGACTACAGGTGTTATAATGAGATGTCTACAGATGTTATGAGATGTCTACAGATGTTATGATGAGATGACTACAGGTGTTATTATGAGATGTGTACAGATGTAATGAGATGTCTACAGATGTTATGAGATGTCTACAGATGTTATGATGAGATGACTACAGGTGTTGTTATGAGATGTCTACAGGCGTTTTCAGATGTCTACAGGTGGTATTATGAGTTGTCTACAGGTGTTATGATGAGTTGATTACAGGTGTTATGATGAGATGTCTACAGGTATCATGATGAGATATCTACAGGTGTTATGAGATGACTACAGATGTTGTGATGAGATGACTACAGGTGTTATGATGAGATGTGTACAGGTATTATGATGAGACGTCTACAGGTGTTATGATGAGATGACTACAGGTATTATGATGAGATGTCTACAGGCGTTATGAGATGACTACAGATGTTATGATGAGATGACTACAGATGTTAAGATGAGATGACTACAGGTGTTATTATGAGATGTCTACAGATGTTATGATGAGATGACTACAGGTGTTATTATGATATGTCTACAGGTGTTATGATGAGATGAGTACAGGTGTTATTATGAGATGTCTACAGATGTTATGATATGTCTACATATGTTATGATAAGATGTCTACAGGTGTTATTATGAGATGTCTACAGATGTTATGAGATGTCTACAGATGTTATGATGAGATGACTACAGGTGTTGTTATGAGATGTCTACAGGTGTTTTAAGATGTCTACAGGTGTTATTATGAGATGTCTACAGGTGTTATGATGAGATGACTACAGATGTTATGATGAGATGTCTACAGGTGTTATGATGAGATGTGTACAGGTGTTATAATGAGATGACTACAGGTGTTATGATGAGATGACTACAGATGTTACGATGACATGACTACAGGTGTTATAATGAGATGTCTACAGGTGTTATGATGAGATGTCTACAGGTGTTATGAGATGACTACAGATGTTATGATGAGATGTCTACAGGTATCATGATGAGATATCTACAGGTGTTATGAGATGACTACAGATGTTATGATGAGATGACTACAGGTGTTATGATGAGATGACTACAGGTGTTATGATGAGATGTGTACAGGTATTATGATGAGACGTCTACAGGTGTTATGATGATATGTCTACAGATGTCATGATGAGATGTCTACTGATGTTATGAGATGTCTACAGGAGTTATGATGAGATGACTACAGATGTTATGATGAGATGTCTACAGGTGTTATGATGAGATGTGTACAGGTGTTATAATGAGATGTGTACAGGTGTTATGAGATGACTACAGGTGTTATTATGAGATGTCTACAGATGTCATGATGAGATGTCTACAGATGTTATGAGATGTCTACAGGTGTTATGATGAGATGACCACAGGTGTTATGATGAGATGACCACAGGTATTATGGTGAGACGTCTACAGGTGTTATGATGAGATGACTACAGGTATTATGATGAGATGTCTACAGGTGTTATGAGATGACTACAGATGTTATGATGAGATGACTGAAGATGTTAAGATGAGATGACTACAGGTGTTATTATGAGATGTCTACAGATGTTATGATGAGATGACTACAGGTGTTATTATGATATGTCTACAGGTGTTATGATGAGATGAGTACAGGTGTTATTATGAGATGTCTACAGATGTTATGATATGTCTACAGATGTTATGATGAGATGTCTACAGGTGTTATTATGAGATGTCTACAGATGTTATGAGATGTCTACAGATGTTATGATGAGATGACTACAGGTGTTGTTATGAGATGTCTACAGGTGTTTTAAGATGTCTACAGGTGTTATTATGAGATGTCTACAGGTGTTATGATGAGATGACTACAGGTGTTATTATGAGATGTCTACAGATGTCATGATGAGATGTCTACTGATGTTATGATATGTCTACAGGTGTTATAATGAGATGTCTACAGGTGTTATGATGAGATGTCTACAGGTGTTATGAGATGACTACAGGTGTTATGAGATGACTACAGATGTTATGATGAGATGTCTACAGGTATCATGATGAGATATCTACAGGTGTTATGAGATGACTACAGATGTTATGATGAGATGACTACAGGTGTTATGATGAGATGACTACAGGTGTTATGATGAGATGTGTAAAGGTATTATGATGAGACGTCTACAGGTGTTATGATGAGATGTCTACAGATGTCATGATGAGATGTCTACTGATGTTATGAGATGTCTACAGGAGTTATGATGAGATGACTACAGATGTTATGATGAGATGTCTACAGGTGTTATGATGAGATGTGTACAGGTGTTATAATGAGATGTGTACAGGTGTTATGAGATGACTACAGGTGTTATTATGAGATGTCTACAGATGTCATGATGAGATGTCTACAGATGTTATGAGATGTCTACAGGTGTTATGATGAGATGACCACAGGTGTTATGATGAGATGACTACAGATGTTATGATGATATGACTACTGGTGTTATAATGAGATGTCTACAGGTGTTATGAGATGTCTACAGGTGTCATGATGAGATGTCTACAGGTATTATGATGAGATGTCTCCAGGTGTTATGAGATGACTACAGGTGTTATGAGATGACTACAGATGTTATGATGAGATGTCTACAGGTATCATGATGAGATATGTACAGGTGTTATGAGATGACTACAGATGTTATGATGAGATGTCTACAGGTGTTATGATGAGATATGTAAAGATGTTATAATGAGATGTGTACAGGTGTTATGAGATGACTACAGGTGTTATTATGAGATGTCTACAGATGTCATCATGAGATGTCTACAGATGTTATGAGATGTCTACAGGTGTTATGATGAGATGACTACAGGTGTTATGATGAGATGACTACAGATGTTATGATGACATGACTACAGGTGTTATAATGAGAAGTCTACAGGTGTTATGAGATGTCTACAGGTGTCATGATGAGATGTCTACAGGTATTATGATGAGATGTCTACAAGTGTTATGAGATGACTACAGGTGATATTATGAGATGTCTACAGGTGTTATGATGTGATGACTTCAGGTGTTATTATGAGATGTCTACAGATGTTATAATGAGATGTCTACAGCTGTTATGAGATGACTACAGATGTTATGATGAGATAACTACAGATGTTATGATTAGATGACTACAGGTGTTATTATGAGATGTCTACAGGTGTTATGATGACATGTCTACAGGTGTTATGATGAGATGACTACAGGTGTTATAATGAGATGTCTACAGATGTTATGAGATGTCTACAGATGTTATGATGAGATGACTACAGGTGTTATTATGAGATGTGTACAGATGTAATGAGATGTCTACAGATGTTATGAGATGTCTACAGATGTTATGATGAGATGACTACAGGTGTTGTTATGAGATGTCTACAGGCGTTTTCAGATGTCTACAGGTGGTATTATGAGTTGTCTACAGGTGTTATGATGAGTTGATTACAGGTGTTATGATGAGATGTCTACAGGTATCATGATGAGATATCTACAGGTGTTATGAGATGACTACAGATGTTGTGATGAGATGACTACAGGTGTTATGATGAGATGTGTACAGGTATTATGATGAGACGTCTACAGGTGTTATGATGAGATGACTACAGGTATTATGATGAGATGTCTACAGGCGTTATGAGATGACTACAGATGTTATGATGAGATGACTACAGATGTTAAGATGAGATGACTACAGGTGTTATTATGAGATGTCTACAGATGTTATGATGAGATGACTACAGGTGTTATTATGATATGTCTACAGGTGTTATGATGAGATGAGTACAGGTGTTATTATGAGATGTCTACAGATGTTATGATATGTCTACATATGTTATGATAAGATGTCTACAGGTGTTATTATGAGATGTCTACAGATGTTATGAGATGTCTACAGATGTTATGATGAGATGACTACAGGTGTTGTTATGAGATGTCTACAGGTGTTTTAAGATGTCTACAGGTGTTATTATGAGATGTCTACAGGTGTTATGATGAGATGACTACAGATGTTATGATGAGATGTCTACAGGTGTTATGATGAGATGTGTACAGGTGTTATAATGAGATGACTACAGGTGTTATGATGAGATGACTACAGATGTTACGATGACATGACTACAGGTGTTATAATGAGATGTCTACAGGTGTTATGATGAGATGTCTACAGGTGTTATGAGATGACTACAGATGTTATGATGAGATGTCTACAGGTATCATGATGAGATATCTACAGGTGTTATGAGATGACTACAGATGTTATGATGAGATGACTACAGGTGTTATGATGAGATGACTACAGGTGTTATGATGAGATGTGTACAGGTATTATGATGAGACGTCTACAGGTGTTATGATGATATGTCTACAGATGTCATGATGAGATGTCTACTGATGTTATGAGATGTCTACAGGAGTTATGATGAGATGACTACAGATGTTATGATGAGATGTCTACAGGTGTTATGATGAGATGTGTACAGGTGTTATAATGAGATGTGTACAGGTGTTATGAGATGACTACAGGTGTTATTATGAGATGTCTACAGATGTCATGATGAGATGTCTACAGATGTTATGAGATGTCTACAGGTGTTATGATGAGATGACCACAGGTGTTATGATGAGATGACCACAGGTATTATGGTGAGACGTCTACAGGTGTTATGATGAGATGACTACAGGTATTATGATGAGATGTCTACAGGTGTTATGAGATGACTACAGATGTTATGATGAGATGACTGAAGATGTTAAGATGAGATGACTACAGGTGTTATTATGAGATGTCTACAGATGTTATGATGAGATGACTACAGGTGTTATTATGATATGTCTACAGGTGTTATGATGAGATGAGTACAGGTGTTATTATGAGATGTCTACAGATGTTATGATATGTCTACAGATGTTATGATGAGATGTCTACAGGTGTTATTATGAGATGTCTACAGATGTTATGAGATGTCTACAGATGTTATGATGAGATGACTACAGGTGTTGTTATGAGATGTCTACAGGTGTTTTAAGATGTCTACAGGTGTTATTATGAGATGTCTACAGGTGTTATGATGAGATGACTACAGGTGTTATTATGAGATGTCTACAGATGTCATGATGAGATGTCTACTGATGTTATGATATGTCTACAGGTGTTATAATGAGATGTCTACAGGTGTTATGATGAGATGTCTACAGGTGTTATGAGATGACTACAGGTGTTATGAGATGACTACAGATGTTATGATGAGATGTCTACAGGTATCATGATGAGATATCTACAGGTGTTATGAGATGACTACAGATGTTATGATGAGATGACTACAGGTGTTATGATGAGATGACTACAGGTGTTATGATGAGATGTGTAAAGGTATTATGATGAGACGTCTACAGGTGTTATGATGAGATGTCTACAGATGTCATGATGAGATGTCTACTGATGTTATGAGATGTCTACAGGAGTTATGATGAGATGACTACAGATGTTATGATGAGATGTCTACAGGTGTTATGATGAGATGTGTACAGGTGTTATAATGAGATGTGTACAGGTGTTATGAGATGACTACAGGTGTTATTATGAGATGTCTACAGATGTCATGATGAGATGTCTACAGATGTTATGAGATGTCTACAGGTGTTATGATGAGATGACCACAGGTGTTATGATGAGATGACTACAGATGTTATGATGATATGACTACTGGTGTTATAATGAGATGTCTACAGGTGTTATGAGATGTCTACAGGTGTCATGATGAGATGTCTACAGGTATTATGATGAGATGTCTCCAGGTGTTATGAGATGACTACAGGTGTTATGAGATGACTACAGATGTTATGATGAGATGTCTACAGGTATCATGATGAGATATGTACAGGTGTTATGAGATGACTACAGATGTTATGATGAGATGTCTACAGGTGTTATGATGAGATATGTAAAGATGTTATAATGAGATGTGTACAGGTGTTATGAGATGACTACAGGTGTTATTATGAGATGTCTACAGATGTCATCATGAGATGTCTACAGATGTTATGAGATGTCTACAGGTGTTATGATGAGATGACTACAGGTGTTATGATGAGATGACTACAGATGTTATGATGACATGACTACAGGTGTTATAATGAGAAGTCTACAGGTGTTATGAGATGTCTACAGGTGTCATGATGAGATGTCTACAGGTATTATGATGAGATGTCTACAAGTGTTATGAGATGACTACAGGTGATATTATGAGATGTCTACAGGTGTTATGATGTGATGACTTCAGGTGTTATTATGAGATGTCTACAGATGTTATAATGAGATGTCTACAGCTGTTATGAGATGACTACAGATGTTATGATGAGATAACTACAGATGTTATGATTAGATGACTACAGGTGTTATTATGAGATGTCTACAGGTGTTATGATGACATGTCTACAGGTGTTATGATGAGATGACTACAGGTGTTATAAAGAGATGTCTACAGATGTTATGAGATGTCTACAGATGTTATGATGAGATGACTACAGGTGTTATTATGAGATGTGTACAGATGTAATGAGATGTCTACAGATGTTATGAGATGTCTACAGATGTTATGATGAGATGACTACAGGTGTTGTTATGAGATGTCTACAGGCGTTTTCAGATGTCTACAGGTGGTATTATGAGTTGTTTACAGGTGTTATGATGAGTTGATTACAGGTGTTATGATGAGATGACTACAGGTGTTATGAGATGTCTACAGGTGTTATTATGAGATGTGTACAGATGTTATGATGATATGTCTACAGATGTTATGATGAGATGTCTACAGGTGTTATTATGAGATGACTACAGGTGTTGTTATGAGATGTCTACAGGTGTTTTAAGATGTCTACAGGTGCTATTATGAGATGTCTACAGGTGTTATGATGAGATGACTACAGGTGTTATTATGAGATGTCTACAGATGTCATGATGAGATGTCTACTGATGTTATGAGATGTCTACAGGTGTTATGATGAGATGACTACAGATGTTATGATGATATGTCTACAGATGTTATGATGAGATGTCTACAGTTGTTATTATGAGATGTCTACAGGTGTTATGAGATGTCTACAGGTGTCATGATGAGATGTCTACAGGTATTATGATGAGATGTCTACAGGTGTTATGAGATGACTACAGGTGTTATGAGATGACTACAGATGTTATGATGAGATGTCTACAGGTATCATGATGAGATATCTACAGGTGTTATGAGATGACTACAGATGTTGTGATGAGATGACTACAGGTGTTATGATGAGATGTGTACAGGTATTATGATGAGACGTCTACAGGTGTTATGATGAGATGACTACAGGTATTATGATGAGATGTCTACAGGCGTTATGAGATGACTACAGATGTTATGATGAGATGACTACAGATGTTAAGATGAGATGACTACAGGTGTTATTATGAGATGTCTACAGATGTTATGATGAGATGACTACAGGTGTTATTATGATATGTCTACAGGTGTTATGATGAGATGAGTACAGGTGTTATTATGAGATGTCTACAGATGTTATGATATGTCTACAGATGTTATGATAAGATGTCTACAGGTGTTATTATGAGATGTCTACAGATGTTATGAGATGTCTACAGATGTTATGATGAGATGACTACAGGTGTTGTTATGAGATGTCTACAGGTGTTTTAAGATGTCTACAGGTGTTATTATGAGATGTCTACAGGTGTTATGATGAGATGACTACAGATGTTATGATGAGATGTCTACAGGTGTTATGATGAGATGTGTACAGGTGTTATAATGAGATGACTACAGGTGTTATGATGAGATGACTACAGATGTTACGATGACATGACTACAGGTGTTATAATGAGATGTCTACAGGTGTTATGATGAGATGTCTACAGGTGTTATGAGATGACTACAGATGTTATGATGAGATGTCTACAGGTATCATGATGAGATATCTACAGGTGTTATGAGATGACTACAGATGTTATGATGAGATGACTACAGGTGTTATGATGAGATGACTACAGGTGTTATGATGAGATGTGTACAGGTATTATGATGAGACGTCTACAGGTGTTATGATGATATGTCTACAGATGTCATGATGAGATGTCTACTGATGTTATGAGATGTCTACAGGAGTTATGATGAGATGACTACAGATGTTATGATGAGATGTCTACAGGTGTTATGATGAGATGTGTACAGGTGTTATAATGAGATGTGTACAGGTGTTATGAGATGACTACAGGTGTTATTATGAGATGTCTACAGATGTCATGATGAGATGTCTACAGATGTTATGAGATGTCTACAGGTGTTATGATGAGATGACCACAGGTGTTATGATGAGATGACCACAGGTATTATGGTGAGACGTCTACAGGTGTTATGATGAGATGACTACAGGTATTATGATGAGATGTCTACAGGTGTTATGAGATGACTACAGATGTTATGATGAGATGACTGAAGATGTTAAGATGAGATGACTACAGGTGTTATTATGAGATGTCTACAGATGTTATGATGAGATGACTACAGGTGTTATTATGATATGTCTACAGGTGTTATGATGAGATGAGTACAGGTGTTATTATGAGATGTCTACAGATGTTATGATATGTCTACAGATGTTATGATGAGATGTCTACAGGTGTTATTATGAGATGTCTACAGATGTTATGAGATGTCTACAGATGTTATGATGAGATGACTACAGGTGTTGTTATGAGATGTCTACAGGTGTTTTAAGATGTCTACAGGTGTTATTATGAGATGTCTACAGGTGTTATGATGAGATGACTACAGGTGTTATTATGAGATGTCTACAGATGTCATGATGAGATGTCTACTGATGTTATGATATGTCTACAGGTGTTATAATGAGATGTCTACAGGTGTTATGATGAGATGTCTACAGGTGTTATGAGATGACTACAGGTGTTATGAGATGACTACAGATTATATGATGAGATGTCTACAGGTATCATGATGAGATATCTACAGGTGTTATGAGATGACTACAGATGTTATGATGAGATGACTACAGGTGTTATGATGAGATGACTACAGGTGTTATGATGAGATGTGTAAAGGTATTATGTTGAGACGTCTACAGGTGTTATGATGAGATGTCTACAGATGTCATGATGAGATGTCTACTGATGTTATGAGATGTCTACAGGAGTTATGATGAGATGACTACAGATGTTATGATGAGATGTCTACAGGTGTTATGATGAGATGTGTACAGGTGTTATAATGAGATGTGTACAGGTGTTATGAGATGACTACAGGTGTTATTATGAGATGTCTACAGATGTCATGATGAGATGTCTACAGATGTTATGAGATGTCTACAGGTGTTATGATGAGATGACCACAGGTGTTATGATGAGATGACTACAGATGTTATGATGATATGACTACTGGTGTTATAATGAGATGTCTACAGGTGTTATGAGATGTCTACAGGTGTCATGATGAGATGTCTGCAGGTATTATGATGAGATGTCTCCAGGTGTTATGAGATGACTACAGGTGTTATGAGATGACTACAGATGTTATGATGAGATGTCTACAGGTATCATGATGAGATATGTACAGGTGTTATGAGATGACTACAGATGTTATGATGAGATGTCTACAGGTGTTATGATGAGATATGTAAAGATGTTATAATGAGATGTGTACAGGTGTTATGAGATGACTACAGGTGTTATTATGAGATGTCTACAGATGTCATCATGAGATGTCTACAGATGTTATGAGATGTCTACAGGTGTTATGATGAGATGACTACAGGTGTTATGGTGAGACGTCTACAGGTGTTATGATGAGATGACTACAGGTATTATGATGAGATGTCTACAGGTGTTATGAGATGACTACAGATGTTATGATGAGATGACTGAAGATGTTAAGATGAGATGACTACAGGTGTTATTATGAGATGTCTACAGATGTTATGATGAGATGACTACAGGTGTTATTATGATATGTCTACAGGTGTTATGATGAGATGAGTACAGGTGTTATTATGAGATGTCTACAGATGTTATGATATGTCTACAGATGTTATGATGAGATGTCTACAGGTGTTATTATGAGATGTCTACAGATGTTATGAGATGTCTACAGATGTTATGATGAGATGACTACAGGTGTTGTTATGAGATGTCTACAGGTGTTTTAAGATGTCTACAGGTGTTATTATGAGATGTCTACAGGTGTTATGATGAGATGACTACAGGTGTTATTATGAGATGTCTACAGATGTCATGATGAGATGTCTACTGATGTTATGATATGTCTACAGGTGTTATAATGAGATGTCTACAGGTGTTATGATGAGATGTCTACAGGTGTTATGAGATGACTACTGGTGTTATGAGATGACTACAGATGTTATGATGAGATGTCTACAGGTATCATGATGAGATATCTACAGGTGTTATGAGATGACTACAGATGTTATGATGAGATGACTACAGGTGTTATGATGAGATGACTACAGGTGTTATGATGAGATGTGTAAAGGTATTATGATGAGACGTCTACAGGTGTTATGATGAGATGTCTACAGATGTCATGATGAGATGTCTACTGATGTTATGAGATGTCTACAGGAGTTATGATGAGATGACTACAGATGTTATGATGAGATGTCTACAGGTGTTATGATGAGATGTGTACAGGTGTTATAATGAGATGTGTACAGGTGTTATGAGATGACTACAGGTGTTATTATGAGATGTCTACAGATGTCATGATGAGATGTCTACAGATGTTATGAGATGTCTACAGGTGTTATGATGAGATGACCACAGGTGTTATGATGAGATGACTACAGATGTTATGATGATATGACTACTGGTGTTATAATGAGATGTCTACAGGTGTTATGAGATGTCTACAGGTGTCATGATGAGATGTCTGCAGGTATTATGATGAGATGTCTCCAGGTGTTATGAGATGACTACAGGTGTTATGAGATGACTACAGATGTTATGATGAGATGTCTACAGGTATCATGATGAGATATGTACAGGTGTTATGAGATGACTACAGATGTTATGATGAGATGTCTACAGGTGTTATGATGAGATATGTAAAGATGTTATAATGAGATGTGTACAGGTGTTATGAGATGACTACAGGTGTTATTATGAGATGTCTACAGATGTCATCATGAGATGTCTACAGATGTTATGAGATGTCTACAGGTGTTATGATGAGATGACTACAGGTGTTATGATGAGATGACTACAGATGTTATGATGACATGACTACAGGTGTTATAATGAGAAGTCTACAGGTGTTATGAGATGTCTACAGGTGTCATGATGAGATGTCTACAGGTATTATGATGAGATGTCTACAAGTGTTATGAGATGACTACAGGTGTTATTATGAGATGTCTACAGGTGTTATGATGTGATGACTTCAGGTGTTATTATGAGATGTCTACAGATGTTATAATGAGATGTCTACAGCTGTTATGAGATGACTACAGATGTTATGATGAGATAACTACAGATGTTATGATTAGATGACTACAGGTGTTATTATGAGATGTCTACAGGTGTTATGATGACATGTCTACAGGTGTTATGATGAGATGACTACAGGTGTTATAATGAGATGTCTACAGATGTTATGAGATGTCTACAGATGTTATGATGAGATGACTACAGGTGTTATTATGAGATGTGTACAGATGTAATGAGATGTCTACAGATGTTATGAGATGTCTACAGATGTTATGATGAGATGACTACAGGTGTTGTTATGAGATGTCTACAGGCGTTTTCAGATGTCTACAGGTGGTATTATGAGTTGTCTACAGGTGTTATGATGAGTTGATTACAGGTGTTATGATGAGATGTCTACAGGTATCATGATGAGATATCTACAGGTGTTATGAGATGACTACAGATGTTGTGATGAGATGACTACAGGTGTTATGATGAGATGTGTACAGGTATTATGATGAGACGTCTACAGGTGTTATGATGAGATGACTACAGGTATTATGATGAGATGTCTACAGGCGTTATGAGATGACTACAGATGTTATGATGAGATGACTACAGATGTTAAGATGAGATGACTACAGGTGTTATTATGAGATGTCTACAGATGTTATGATGAGATGACTACAGGTGTTATTATGATATGTCTACAGGTGTTATGATGAGATGAGTACAGGTGTTATTATGAGATGTCTACAGATGTTATGATATGTCTACATATGTTATGATAAGATGTCTACAGGTGTTATTATGAGATGTCTACAGATGTTATGAGATGTCTACAGATGTTATGATGAGATGACTACAGGTGTTGTTATGAGATGTCTACAGGTGTTTTAAGATGTCTACAGGTGTTATTATGAGATGTCTACAGGTGTTATGATGAGATGACTACAGATGTTATGATGAGATGTCTACAGGTGTTATGATGAGATGTGTACAGGTGTTATAATGAGATGACTACAGGTGTTATGATGAGATGACTACAGATGTTACGATGACATGACTACAGGTGTTATAATGAGATGTCTACAGGTGTTATGATGAGATGTCTACAGGTGTTATGAGATGACTACAGATGTTATGATGAGATGTCTACAGGTATCATGATGAGATATCTACAGGTGTTATGAGATGACTACAGATGTTATGATGAGATGACTACAGGTGTTATGATGAGATGACTACAGGTGTTATGATGAGATGTGTACAGGTATTATGATGAGACGTCTACAGGTGTTATGATGATATGTCTACAGATGTCATGATGAGATGTCTACTGATGTTATGAGATGTCTACAGGAGTTATGATGAGATGACTACAGATGTTATGATGAGATGTCTACAGGTGTTATGATGAGATGTGTACAGGTGTTATAATGAGATGTGTACAGGTGTTATGAGATGACTACAGGTGTTATTATGAGATGTCTACAGATGTCATGATGAGATGTCTACAGATGTTATGAGATGTCTACAGGTGTTATGATGAGATGACCACAGGTGTTATGATGAGATGACCACAGGTATTATGGTGAGACGTCTACAGGTGTTATGATGAGATGACTACAGGTATTATGATGAGATGTCTACAGGTGTTATGAGATGACTACAGATGTTATGATGAGATGACTGAAGATGTTAAGATGAGATGACTACAGGTGTTATTATGAGATGTCTACAGATGTTATGATGAGATGACTACAGGTGTTATTATGATATGTCTACAGGTGTTATGATGAGATGAGTACAGGTGTTATTATGAGATGTCTACAGATGTTATGATATGTCTACAGATGTTATGATGAGATGTCTACAGGTGTTATTATGAGATGTCTACAGATGTTATGAGATGTCTACAGATGTTATGATGAGATGACTACAGGTGTTGTTATGAGATGTCTACAGGTGTTTTAAGATGTCTACAGGTGTTATTATGAGATGTCTACAGGTGTTATGATGAGATGACTACAGGTGTTATTATGAGATGTCTACAGATGTCATGATGAGATGTCTACTGATGTTATGATATGTCTACAGGTGTTATAATGAGATGTCTACAGGTGTTATGATGAGATGTCTACAGGTGTTATGAGATGACTACAGGTGTTATGAGATGACTACAGATGTTATGATGAGATGTCTACAGGTATCATGATGAGATATCTACAGGTGTTATGAGATGACTACAGATGTTATGATGAGATGACTACAGGTGTTATGATGAGATGACTACAGGTGTTATGATGAGATGTGTAAAGGTATTATGATGAGACGTCTACAGGTGTTATGATGAGATGTCTACAGATGTCATGATGAGATGTCTACTGATGTTATGAGATGTCTACAGGAGTTATGATGAGATGACTACAGATGTTATGATGAGATGTCTACAGGTGTTATGATGAGATGTGTACAGGTGTTATAATGAGATGTGTACAGGTGTTATGAGATGACTACAGGTGTTATTATGAGATGTCTACAGATGTCATGATGAGATGTCTACAGATGTTATGAGATGTCTACAGGTGTTATGATGAGATGACCACAGGTGTTATGATGAGATGACTACAGATGTTATGATGATATGACTACTGGTGTTATAATGAGATGTCTACAGGTGTTATGAGATGTCTACAGGTGTCATGATGAGATGTCTGCAGGTATTATGATGAGATGTCTCCAGGTGTTATGAGATGACTACAGGTGTTATGAGATGACTACAGATGTTATGATGAGATGTCTACAGGTATCATGATGAGATATGTACAGGTGTTATGAGATGACTACAGATGTTATGATGAGATGTCTACAGGTGTTATGATGAGATATGTAAAGATGTTATAATGAGATGTGTACAGGTGTTATGAGATGACTACAGGTGTTATTATGAGATGTCTACAGATGTCATCATGAGATGTCTACAGATGTTATGAGATGTCTACAGGTGTTATGATGAGATGACTACAGGTGTTATGGTGAGACGTCTACAGGTGTTATGATGAGATGACTACAGGTATTATGATGAGATGTCTACAGGTGTTATGAGATGACTACAGATGTTATGATGAGATGACTGAAGATGTTAAGATGAGATGACTACAGGTGTTATTATGAGATGTCTACAGATGTTATGATGAGATGACTACAGGTGTTATTATGATATGTCTACAGGTGTTATGATGAGATGAGTACAGGTGTTATTATGAGATGTCTACAGATGTTATGATATGTCTACAGGTGTTATGATGAGATGTCTACAGGTGTTATTATGAGATGTCTACAGATGTTATGAGATGTCTACAGATGTTATGATGAGATGACTACAGGTGTTGTTATGAGATGTCTACAGGTGTTTTAAGATGTCTACAGGTGTTATTATGAGATGTCTACAGGTGTTATGATGAGATGACTACAGGTGTTATTATGAGATGTCTACAGATGTCATGATGAGATGTCTACTGATGTTATGATATGTCTACAGGTGTTATAATGAGATGTCTACAGGTGTTATGATGAGATGTCTACAGGTGTTATGAGATGACTACAGGTGTTATGAGATGACTACAGATGTTATGATGAGATGTCTACAGGTATCATGATGAGATATCTACAGGTGTTATGAGATGACTACAGATGTTATGATGAGATGACTACAGGTGTTATGATGAGATGACTACAGGTGTTATGATGAGATGTGTAAAGGTATTATGATGAGACGTCTACAGGTGTTATGATGAGATGTCTACAGATGTCATGATGAGATGTCTACTGATGTTATGAGATGTCTACAGGAGTTATGATGAGATGACTACAGATGTTATGATGAGATGTCTACAGGTGTTATGATGAGATGTGTACAGGTGTTATAATGAGATGTGTACAGGTGTTATGAGATGACTACAGGTGTTATTATGAGATGTCTACAGATGTCATGATGAGATGTCTACAGATGTTATGAGATGTCTACAGGTGTTATGATGAGATGACCACAGGTGTTATGATGAGATGACTACAGATGTTATGATGATATGACTACTGGTGTTATAATGAGATGTCTACAGGTGTTATGAGATGTCTACAGGTGTCATGATGAGATGTCTGCAGGTATTATGATGAGATGTCTCCAGGTGTTATGAGATGACTACAGGTGTTATGAGATGACTACAGATGTTATGATGAGATGTCTACAGGTATCATGATGAGATATGTACAGGTGTTATGAGATGACTACAGATGTTATGATGAGATGTCTACAGGTGTTATGATGAGATATGTAAAGATGTTATAATGAGATGTGTACAGGTGTTATGAGATGACTACAGGTGTTATTATGAGATGTCTACAGATGTCATCATGAGATGTCTACAGATGTTATGAGATGTCTACAGGTGTTATGATGAGATGACTACAGGTGTTATGATGAGATGACTACAGATGTTATGATGACATGACTACAGGTGTTATAATGAGAAGTCTACAGGTGTTATGAGATGTCTACAGGTGTCATGATGAGATGTCTACAGGTATTATGATGAGATGTCTACAAGTGTTATGAGATGACTACAGGTGTTATTATGAGATGTCTACAGGTGTTATGATGTGATGACTTCAGGTGTTATTATGAGATGTCTACAGATGTTATAATGAGATGTCTACAGCTGTTATGAGATGACTACAGATGTTATGATGAGATAACTACAGATGTTATGATTAGATGACTACAGGTGTTATTATGAGATGTCTACAGGTGTTATGATGACATGTCTACAGGTGTTATGATGAGATGACTACAGGTGTTATAATGAGATGTCTACAGATGTTATGAGATGTCTACAGATGTTATGATGAGATGACTACAGGTGTTATTATGAGATGTGTACAGATGTAATGAGATGTCTACAGATGTTATGAGATGTCTACAGATGTTATGATGAGATGACTACAGGTGTTGTTATGAGATGTCTACAGGCGTTTTCAGATGTCTACAGGTGGTATTATGAGTTGTCTACAGGTGTTATGATGAGTTGATTACAGGTGTTATGATGAGATGACTACAGGTGTTATGAGATGTCTACAGGTGTTATTATGAGATGTGTACAGATGTTATGATGATATGTCTACAAATGTTATGATGAGATGTCTACAGGTGTTATTATGAGATGTCTACAGATGTTATGAGATGTCTACAGCTGTTATGATGAGATGACTACAGGTGTTGTTATGAGATGTCTACAGGTGTTTTAAGATGTCTACAGGTGCTATTATGAGATGTCTACAGGTGTTATTATGAGATGACTACAGGTGTTATTATGAGATGTCTACAGATGTCATGATGAGATGTCTACTGATGTTATGAGATGTCTACAGGTGTTATGATGAGATGACTACAGATGTTATGATGAGATGTCTACAGGTGTTATGATGAGATGTGTACAGATGTTATAATGAGATGTGTACAGGTGTTATGAGTTGACTAGAGGTGTTATTATGAGATGTCTACAGATGTCATGATGAGATGTCTACAGATGTTATGAGATGTCTACAGGTATTATGATGAGATGTCTACAGGTGTTATGAGATGACTACAGGTGTTATGAGATGACTACAGATGTTATGTTGAGATGTCTACAGGTATCATGATGAGATATCTACAGGTGTTATGAGATGACTACAGATGTTATGATGAGATGACGACAGGTGTTATGATGAGATGACTACAGGTGTTATGATGATATGTGTAGAGGTATCATGATGAGACGTCTACAGGTGTTATGATGAGATGACTACAGGTATTATGATGAGATGTCTACAAGTGTTATGAAATGACTACAGATGTTATGATGAGATGACTACAGATGTTAAGATGAGATGACTACAGGTGTTATTATGAGATGTCTACAGATGTTATGATGAGATGACTACAGGTGTTATTATGATATGTCTACAGGTGTTATGATGAGATGACTACAGGTGTTATTATGAGATGTCTACAGATGTTATGAGATGTCTACAGATGTTATGATGAGATGTCTACAGGTGTTATGATGTGATGACTTCAGGTGTTATTATGAGATGTCTACAGATGTTATGATGAGATGTCTAGAGGTGTTATGAGATGACTACAGATGTTATGATGAGATAACTACAGATGTTATGATGAGATGACTACAGGTGTTATTATGAGATGTTTACAGATGTTATGATGAGATGACTACAGGTGTTATTATGAGATGTCTACAGGTGTTATGATGATATGTCTACAGGTGTTATGATGAGATGACTACAGGTGTTATTATGAGATGTCTACAGATGTTATGAGATGTCTACAGATGTTATGATGAGATGACTACAGGTGTTATTATGAGATGTGTACAGATGTAATGAGATGTCTACAGATGTTATGAGATGTCTACAGATGTTATGATGAGATGACTACAGGTGTTGTTATGAGATGTCTACAGGCGTTTTCAGATGTCTACAGGTGGTATTATGAGTTGTCTACAGGTGTTATGATGAGTTGATTACAGGTGTTATGATGAGATGACTACAGGTGTTATGAGATGTCTACAGGTGTTATTATGAGATGTGTACAGATGTTATGATGATATGTCTACAGATGTTATGATGAGATGTCTACAGGTGTTATTATGAGATGTCTACAGATGTTATGAGATGTCTACAGATGTTATGATGAGATGACTACAGGTGTTGTTATGAGATGTCTACAGGTGTTTTAAGATGTCTACAGGTGCTATTATGAGATGTCTACATGTGTTATGATGAGATGACTACAGGTGTTATTATGAGATGTCTACAGATGTTATGATATGTCTACAGATGTTATGATGAAATGTCTACAGGTGTTATTATGAGATGTCTACAGATGTTATGAGATGTCTACAGATGTTATGATGAGATGACTACAGGTGTTGTTATGAGATGTCTACAGGTGTTTTAAGATGTCTACAGGTGTTATTATGAGATGTCTACAGGTGTTATGATGAGATGACTACAGGTGTTATTATGAGATGTCTACAGATGTCATGATGAGATGTCTACTGATGTTATGAGATGTCTACAGGTGTTATGATGAGATGACTACAGATGTTATGATGAGATGTCTACAGGTGTTATGATGAGATGTGCACAGGTGTTATAATGAGATGTGTACAGGTGTTATGAGATGACTACAGGTGTTATTATGAGATGTCTACAGATGTCATGATGAGATGTCTACAGATGTTATGAGATGTCTACAGGTGTTATGAGATGACTACAGGTGTTATGAGATGACTACAGATGTTATGTTGAGATGTCTACAGGTATCATGATGAGATATCTACAGGTGTTATGAGATGACTACAGATGTTATGATGAGATGACGACAGGGGTTATGATGAGATGACTACAGGTGTTATGATGAGATGTGTACAGGTATCATGATGAGACGTCTACAGGTGTTATGATGAGATGACTACAGGTATTATGATGAGATGTCTACAAGTGTTATGAAATGACTACAGATGTTATGATGAGATGACTACAGATGTTAAGATGAGATGGCTACAGGTGTTATTATGAGATGTCTACAGATATTATGATGAGATGACTACAGGTGTTATTATGATATGTCTACAGGTGTTATGATGAGATGACTACAGGTGTTATTATGAGATGTCTACAGATGGTATGAGATGTCTACAGATGTTATGATGAGATGTCTACAGGTGTTATGATGTGATGACTTCAGGTGTTATTATGAGATGTCTACAGATGTTATGATGAGATGTCTACAGGTGTTCTGAGATGACTACAGATGTTATGATGAGATAACTACAGATGTTATGATGAGATGACTACAGGTGTTATTATGAGATGTTTACAGATGTTATGATGAGATGACTACAGGTGTTATTATGAGATGTCTACAGGTGTTATGATGATATGTCTACAGGTGTTATGATGAGATGACTACAGGTGTTATGATGAGATGACTACAGGTGTTATTATGAGATGTCTACAGATGTCATGATGAGATGTCTACTGATGTTATGAGATGTCTACAGATGTCATGACGAGATGTCTACAGATGTTATGAGATGTCTACAGGTGTTATGATGAGATGACTACAGGTGTTATGATGAGATGACTACAGATGTTATGATGACATGACTACATGTGTTATAATGAGATGTCTACAGGTGTTATGAGATGTCTACAGGTGTCATGATGAGATGTCTACAGGTATTATGATGAGATGTCTACAGGTGTTATGAGATGACTACAGGTGTTATGAGATGACTACAGATGTTATGATGAGATGACTACAGGTGTTATGATGAGATGACTACAGGTATTATGATGAGATGTCTACAGGTGTTATGAGATGACTACAGATGTTATGATAAGATGACTACAGATGTTAAGATGAGATGACTACAGGTGTTATTATGAGATGTCTACAGATGTTATGATGAGATGACTACAGGTGTTATTATGATATGTCTACAGGTGTTATGATGAGATGACTACAGGTGTTATTATGATATGTCTACAGGTGTTATGATGAGATGACTACAGGTGTTATTATGAGATGTCTACAGATGTTATGAGATGTCTACAGATGTTATGATGAGATGTCTACAGGTGTTATTATGAGATGTCTACAGATGTTATGAGATGTCTACAGATGTTATGATGAGATGACTACAGGTGTTATTATGAGATGTCTACATGTGTTATGATGAGATGACTACAGGTGTTATTATGAGATGTCTACAGATGTCATGATGAGATGTCTACTGATGTTATGAGATGTCTACAGGTGTTATGATGAGATGACTACAGATGTTATGATGATATGTCTACAGGTGTTATGATGAGATGTGTACAGGTGTTATAATGAGATGTGTACAGGTGTTATGAGATGACTACAGGTGTTATTATGAGATGTCTACAGATGTCATGATGAGATGTCTACAGATGTTATGAGATGTCTACAGGTGTTATGATGACATGACTACAGATGTTATGATGACATGACTACAGGTGTTATAATGAGATGTCTACAGGTGTTATGAGATGTCTACAGGTGTTATGAGATGTCTACAGGTGTCATGATGAGATGTCTACAGGTATCATGATGAGATATTTACAGGTGTTATGAGATGACTACAGATGCTTTGATGAGATGACTACAGGTGTTATGATGAGATGACTACAGGTGTTATGATGAGATGACTACAGGTATTATGACGAGATGTCTACAGGTGTCATGAGATGACTACAGATGTTATGATGAGATGACTACGGGTGTTATTATGAGATGTGTACAGATGTTATGAGATGTCTACAGATGTTATGATGATATGTCTACAGATGTTATGATGAGATGTCTACAGATGTTATGATGAGATGACTACAGGTGTTGTTATGAGATGTCTACAGGCGTTTTCAGATGTCTACAGGTGGTATTATGAGTTGTCTACAGGTGTTATGATGAGTTGATTACAGGTGTTATGATGAGATGACTACAGGTGTTATGAGATGTCTACAGGTGTTATTATGAGATGTGTACAGATGTTATGATGAGATGTCTACAGGTGTTATTATGAGATGTCTACAGATGTTCTGAGATGTCTACAGATGTTATGATGAGATGACTACAGGTGTTGTTATGAGATGTCTACAGGTGTTTTAAGATGTCTACAGGTGCTATTATGAGATGTCTACATGTGTTATGATGAGATGACTACAGGTGTTATTATGAGATGTCTACAGATGTTATGATATGTCTACAGATGTTATGATGAGATGTCTACAGGTGTTATTATGAGATGTCTACAGATGTTATGAGATGTCTACAGATGTTATGATGAGATGACTACAGGTGTTGTTATGAGATGTCTACAGGTGTTTTAAGATGTCTACAGGTGTTATTATGAGATGTCTACAGGTGTTATGATGAGATGACTACAGGTGTTATTATGAGATGTCTACAGATGTCATGATGAGATGTCTACTGATGTTATGAGATGTCTACAGGTGTTATGATGAGATGTCTACAGATGTTATGAGATGTCTACAGGTGTTATGATGAGATGACTACAGGTGTTATGATGAGATGACTACAGATGTTATGATGACATGACTACAGGTGTTATAATGAGATGTCTACAGGTGTTATGAGATGTCTACAGGTGTCATGATGAGATGTCTACAGGTATTATGATGAGATGTCTACAGGTGTTATGAGATGACTACAGGTGTTATGAGATGACTACAGATGTTATGATGAGATGACTACAGGTGTTATGATGAGATGACTACAGGTGTTATGATGAGATGTGTACAGGTATTATGATGAGACGTCTACAGGTGTTATGATGAGATGACTACAGGTATTATGATGAGATGTCTACAGGTGTTATGAGATGACTACAGATGTTATGATGAGATGACTACGGGTGTTATTATGAGATGTGTACAGATGTTATGAGATGTCTACAGATGTTATGATGATATGTCTACAGATGTTATGATGAAATGTCTACAGTTGTTATTATGAGATGTCTATAGGTGTTATGAGATGTCTACAGGTGTTATGATGATATGTCTACAGGTGTTATGATGAGATGACTACAGGTGTTATTATGAGATGTTCAGAGATGTTATGAGATGTCTACAGATGTTATGATGAGATGACTACAGGTGTTGTTATGAGATGTCTACAGGCGTTTTCAGATGTCTACAGGTGGTATTATGAGTTGTCTACAGGTGTTATGATGAGATGACTACAGGTGTTATGAGATGTCTACAGGTGTTATTATGAGATGTGTACAGATGTTATGATGAGATGACTACAGATGTTATGATGAGATGTCTACAGGTGTTATTATGAGATGTCCAGAGATGTTATGAGATGTCTACAGATGTTATGATGAGATGACTACAGGTGTTGTTATGAGATGTCTACAGGTGTTTTAAGATGTCTACAGGTGTTATTATGAGATGTCTACAGGTGTTATGATGAGATGTCTACAGGTGTTATGATGAGATGACTACAGGTGTTATAATGAGATGTCTACAGGTGTTATGAGATGTCTACAGGTGTCATGATGAGATGTCTACAGGTATTATGATGAGATGTCTACAGGTGTTATGAGATGACTACAGGTGTTATGAGATGACTACAGATGTTATGATGAGATGTCTACAGGTATCATGATGAGATATCTACAAGTGTTATGAGATGACTACAGATGTTATGATGAGATGACTACAGGTGTTATGATGAGATGACTACAGGTGTTATGATGAGATGTGTACAGGTATTATGATGAGACGTCTACAGGTGTTATGATGAGATGACTACAGGTATTATGATGAGATGTCTACAGGTGTTATGAGATGACTACAGATGTTATGATGAGATGACTACAGATTTTAAGATGAGATGACTACAGGTGTTATTATGAGATGTCTACAGATGTTATGATGAGATGACTACAGGTGTTATTATGATATGTCTACAGGTGTTATGATGAGATGACTACAGGTGTTATTATGAGATGTCTACAGATGTTATGAGATGTCTACAGATGTTATGATGAGATGTCTACAGGTGTTATTATGAGATGTCTACAGATGTTATGAGATGTCTACAGATGTTATGATGAGATGACTACAGGTGTTGTTATGAGATGTCTACAGGTGTTTTAAGAAGTCTACAGGTGTTATTATGAGATGTCTACATGTGTTATGATGAGATGACTACAGGTGTTATTATGAGATGTCTACAGATGTCATGATGAGATGTCTACTGATGTTATGAGATGTCTACAGGTGTTATGATGAGATGACTACAGATGTTATGATGAGATGTCTACAGGTGTTATGATGAGATGTGTACAGGTGTTATAATGAGATGTGTACAGGTGTTATGAGATGACTACAGGTGTTATTATGAGATGTCTACAGATGTCATGATGAGATGTCTACAGATGTTATGAGATGTCTACAGGTGTTATGATGAGATGACTACAGATGTTATGATGACATGAGTACAGGTGTTATAATGAGATGTCTACAGGTGTTATGAGATGTCTACAGGTGTCATGATGAGATGTCTACAGGTATCATGATGAGATATTTACAGGTGTTATGAGATGACTACAGATGTTATGATGAGATGACTACAGGTGTTATGATGAGATGACTACAGGTGTTATGATGAGATGTGTACAGGTATTATGATGAGAAGTCTACAGGTGTTATTATGAGATGTCTACAGATGTCATGATGAGATGTCTACAGATGTTATGAGATGTCTACAGGTGTTATGATGAGATGACTACAGGTGATATGATGAGATGACTACAGGTGTTATGATGAGATGTGTACAGGTATTATGATGAGACGTCTACAGGTGTTATGATGAGATGACTACAGGTATCATGATGAGATATTTACAGGTGTTATGAGATGACTACAGATGTTATGATGAGATGACTACAGGTGTTATGATGAGATGACTACAGGTGTTATGATGAGATGTGTACAGGTATTATGATGAGACGTCTACAGGTGTTATGATGAGATGACTACAGGTATTATGATGAGATGACTACAGGGGTTATGAGATGACTACAGATGTTATGATGAGATGACTACAGATGTTAAGATGAGATGACTACAGGTGTTATTATGAGATGTCTACAGATGTTATGAGATGTCTACAGATGTTATGATGAGATGACTACGGGTGTTATTATGAGATGTGTACAGATGTTATGAGATGTCTACAGATGTTATGATGATATGTCTACAGATGTTATGATGAAATGTCTACAGTTGTTATTATGAGATGTCTATAGGTGTTATGAGATGTCTACAGGTGTTATGATGATATGTCTACAGGTGTTATGATGAGATGACTACAGGTGTTATTATGAGATGTTCAGAGATGTTATGAGATGTCTACAGATGTTATGATGAGATGACTACAGGTGTTATTATGAGATGTGTACAGATGTAATGAGATGTCTACAGATGTTATGAGATGTCTACAGATGTTATGATGAGATGACTACAGGTGTTGTTATGAGATGTCTACAGGCGTTTTCAGATGTCTACAGGTGGTATTATGAGTTGTCTACAGGTGTTATGATGAGTTGATTACAGGTGTTATGATGAGATGACTACAGGTGTTATGAGATGTCTACAGGTATTATTATGAGATGTGTACAGGTGTTTTGATGATATATCTACAGATGCTATGATGAGATGTCTACAGGTGTTATTATGAGATGTCCACAGATGTTATGAGATGTCTACAGATGTTATGATGAGATGACTACAGGTGTTGTTATGAGATGTCTACAGGTGTTTTAAGATGTCTACAGGTGTTATTATGAGATGTCTACAGGTGTTATGATGAGATGATTACAGGTGTTATTATGAGATGTCTACAGATGTCATGATGAGATGTCTACTGATGTTATGAGATGTCTACAGATGTCATGATGAGATGTCTACAGATGTTATGAGATGTCTACAGGTGTTATGATGAGATGACTACAGGTGTTATGATGAGATGACTACAGATGTTATGATGACATGACTACAGGTGTTATAATGAGATGTCTACAGGTGTTATGAGATGTCTATAGGTGTCATGATGAGATGTCTACAGGTATTATGATGAGATGTCTACAGGTGTTATGAGATGACTACAGGTGTTATGAGATGACTACAGATGTTATGATGAGATGTCTACAGGTATCATGATGAGATATCTACAGGTGTTATGAGATGACTACAGATGTTATGATGAGATGACTACAGGTGTTATGATGAGATGACTACAGGTGTTATGATGAGATGTGTACAGGTATTATGATGAGACGTCTACAGGTGTTATGATGAGATGACTACAGGTATTATGATGAGATGTCTACAGGTGTTATGAGATGACTACAGATGTTATGATGAGATGACTACAGATGTTAAGATGAGATGACTACAGGTGTTATTATGAGATGTCTACAGATGTTATGATGAGATGACTACAGGTGTTATTATGATATGTCTACAGGTGTTATGACGAGATGACTGCAGGTGTTATTATGAGATGTCTACAGATGTTATGAGATGTCTACAGATGTTATGATGAGATGTCTACAGGTGTTATTATGAGATGTCTACAGATGTTATGAGATGTCTACAGATGTTATGATGAGATGACTACAGGTGTTGTTATGAGATGTCTACAGGTGTTTTAAGAAGTCTACAGGTGTTATTATGAGATGTCTACATGTGTTATGATGAGATGACTACAGGTGTTATTATGAGATGTCTACAGATGTCATGATGAGATGTCTACTGATGTTATGAGATGTCTACAGGTGTTGTTATGAGATGTCTACAGATGTTATGAGATGTCTACAGATGTTATGATGAGATGACTACAGGTGTTGTTATGAGATGTCTACAGGTGTTATGATGAGATGTGTACAGGTATTATGATGAGACGTCTACAGGTGTTATGATGAGATGACTACAGGTATTATGATGAGATGACTACAGGGGTTATGAGATGACTACAGATGTTATGATGAGATGACTACAGATGTTAAGATGAGATGACTACAGGTGTTATGAGATGTCTACAGATGTTATGATGAGATGACTACAGGTGTTATTATGATATGTCTACAGGTGTTATGATGAGATGACTACAGGTGTTATTATGAGATGTCTACAGATGTTATGGAATGTCTACAGATGTTATGATGAGATGTCTACAGGTGTTATTATGAGATGTCCACAGATGTTATGAGATGACCACAGATGTTATGATGAGATGACTACAGGTGTTATGATGAGATCACTACAGGTGTTATGATGAGATGTGTACAGGTATTATGATGAGACGTCTACAGGTGTTATGATGAGATGACTACAGGTATTATGATGAGATGACTACAGGTGTTATGAGATGACTACAGATGTTATGATGAGATGACTACAGATGTTAAGATGAGATGACTACAGGTGTTATTATGAGATGTCTACAGATGTTATGATGAGATGACTACAGGTGTTATTATGATATGTCTACAGGTGTTATGATGAGATGACTACAGGTGTTATTATGAGATGTCTACAGATGTTATGAGATGTCTACAGATGTTATGATGAGATGATTACGGGTGTTATGAAATGTGTACAGATGTTATGAGATGTCTACAGATGTTATGATGATATGTCTACAGATGTTATGATGAGATGTCTACAGGTGTTATTATGAGATGTCTACAGATGTTATGAGATGTCTACAGATGTTATGATGAGATGACTACAGGTGTTGTTATGAGATGTCTACAGGTATGTTAAGATGTCTACAGGTGTTATTATGAGATGTCTACAGATGTCATGATGAGATGTCTACAGATGTTATGAGATGTCTACAGGTGTTATGATGAGATGACTACAGATGTTAGGATGAGATGTCTACAGGTGTTATGATGAGATGTGTACAGGTGTTATAATGAGATGTGTACAGGTGTTATGAGATGACTACAGGTGTTATTATGAGATGACTACAGATGTTATGATGAGATGTCTACAGGTGTTATGATGAGATAACTACAGGTGTTATGATGAGATGTGTACAGGTATCATGGTGCGATGACTACAGGTGTTATGATGAGATGTCTACAGGTGTTATGATGAGATGTCTACAGGTGTTATGATGAGATGTGTACAGGTATTATGGTGAGATGACTACAGGTGTTATGATGAGATGTCTACAGGTGTTATGATGAGATGACTACAGGTATTATGATGAGATGTCTACAGGTGTTATGATGAGATGTCTACAGGTGTTATGATGAGTTGTCTACAGGTGTTATGATGAGATGTCTACAGGTGTTATGATGTGATGTCTACAGGTATTATGATGAGAGGACTATAGGTGTTATGATGTGATGTCTACAGGTGTTATGATGAGATGAGTACACGTGTCTCCCTCCTGTGTGATTACTTGCCCTGCCCTAATGTGTTGCACCTGTGTCTCATCGTCTCCCCTCCTCCAGAGTATATAGTCTTAGTGTTCCCTTCCTTATGTGCCAGGTCGTCTTGTTCCTTGTGACAGCGTTCCAGCATTCTTCCCCTTGTGTGAGTTTCTTGAGCCCTATAGTTTCCTGACCTGGTTTTGCCTTTTTGACCCTGCCTTTCGCCTGCCGATTTGGACGCTGTTGCCTTGCTGTGTGATCACCTGAGTACCGACCTCATTTTTATTAAAAGGATGGATTTTTGTGAACTGAGACTGAGTCTGCGTTTTGAGTCCAAGCCTGTGGTTCAGCACTGACAGAAAGGAAGGGAGAAGGAATAGAAAGGAAAGGAAGAAAGACAGAAAGAAAGGAAGAAAAGAAAAAAGAAAGGAAGGAAGAAAAAAGAAAGAAGGGAAGATAGGAAGGAAGAAAAAAGAAAGGAAGAAAGGAAAAGAAAAAGGAAGGAAGAAAGGAAGGATGAAAGAAAGGAAGAAAGGAAGAAAAAAGAGAAAGGAAAAGAAAGGAAGGACAAAGGAAGAAAGGAAGAGAAAAGAAAGGAAGAAAGAAAGAAGGGAAGAAAAGAAAAAAGAGGAAGGAAAGAAGGAAAAAAAGAAGGTAGAAAAAAAGGAAGAAAGAAAGGAAGTAAGGAAGAAAGAAAGAAGGGAAGAAAAGAAAAAAAGAGGAAGGAAGCAAGGAAGAAAAGGGAAGGTAGAAAAAAAAGGAAGAAAGAAAGAAAGGACGATGAAAGGAAGGAAGTAAGAAAGGAAGTAAGGAAGAAAGGAAGAAAACAAAACGAAGAAAAAACAAAGAATAAAGAAATGAAGGAAGAAAACGAAAGAAAGAAAGAAATAAAGCTAGGTCACACAGAAAGGAGAGAACTAACAGGGGCGTGGGAGAGAGACGGACCCCAAACAAAGGACAGATTCATGTTCTGTCATTATGTTTAAGCTGTGTGTGTCTGTCTGTCTGTGTGTGTCTGTGTGTGTACGTGTCTGTCTGTCTGTGTGTGTGAGTGTGTGTACGTGTGTGTGTGTGTGTGAGTGAGTGTGTGCGTGTGTGTGAGTGTGTACTTGGCTCTCAGTGGCCTGCCGGGTCAGGATGAGCAGGACGGGACGGCAGGGGGAGCAGGCAGGGCTGTATCTCGGGTCGTCTGTGTGTGTGTGTGTGTGTGTGTGTGTGTGTGTGTGTGTGTGTGTGTGTGTGTGTGTGTGTGTGTGTGTGTGTGTGTGTGTGTGTGAGTGTGTGCGTGTGTGTGAGTGTGTACTTGGCTCTCAGTGGCCTGCCGGGTCAGGATGAGCAGGATGGGACGGCAGAGGGAGCAGGCAGGGCTGTATCTCGGGTCGTGAGCGTCCCTCTCCTTGGCAGGCGCTGCAGGTGAATGTAGCCTGCAGCTGAGCGGTGCAGCAGCTCAGGTTTCCCCGGCCGGCGCTGTGCAGGCTGGGTCAGCCGCACGCCTCCACACGCACACCGGCCCCCTGGTCGTTCTCTCTGATCCTCACAGGCCTCACAGGGTCCTGCTGCACCCTGCTCTGATGCTGTGCAACCTGGGACTCTTCTCCACGACTAAGCTGTTACTTCGTCCATCCGGATCCAGCTGTTATGGACCGTTGTTCTGCTGAGGTACTGGTGGTCCATCCAGCAGAATCACCACGCCGTCACCACGTTTCACATGGATGAAATAAGTATTTATTATGGGCGTCCGGGTGGCGTAGCGGTCTATTCTGTTAACTACCAACATGGGGGTCGCTGGTTCGAACCCCCGTGTTGCCTCCGGCTTGGTCGGGCATCCCTACAGACACAATTGGCCATGTCTGCAGGTGGGAAGCCGGATGTAGGTATGTGTACTGGTCGCTGCACTAGCGCCTCCTCTGGTCGATCAGGGCGCCTGTTTGGGGGGGAATAGCGTGATCCTCCCACGCGCTACATCCCCCTGGTGAAGCTCCTCACTGTCAGGTGAAAAGAAGCAGCTGGCGACTCCACATGTATGGGAGGAGGCATGTGGTAGTCTGCAGCCCTCCCTGGATAAGCAGAGGGGGTGGAGCAGAGACCGGGACGGCACAGAAGAGTAGGGTAATTGGCCGGGTACGATAGGGGGGAAGTAATATCTGTTAATGTGAAAAGACAGATTTCCACTTTAGTGCATTTGTGTTGTGTTTGTTGAGACTGTCGCTCTTCTGCAGGAAGAGCGGTGACAGCTTCAGCTTGTGGTCTTACCCATGTCTGTGTAACCCTTCTTTAGTAAGGATAGAGTTTTACCTCCAGGTCAGGTATAGCATGAGCTGACTGTGTGTGAATAATCTGGACGAGGCACAAGGTAGGCAGAGTTGCATGGAATTATAGTTTAGATAGATGTAGATAGGGAATAACAGTATGTACCAATATTCATATGATGGCTCGCAAATACAAAAAATAAAAAATAATATATGCAAAATACAAGTATGAATTATACACTGATAAGTTGCAGCGCTGCAATACCCCTGTTGTGCACAACACCCAAATAAACAAGATAATAAACAAAAGGAGATATCTCGTTGGGGCCCTTAACTGGAAGGTTTACTTGAATAAATCCGTGAAGTGTTTCCTGGCTCACAGTTCATCCAGTTCGCCAACAGGAGGCGCTACGCAGTCAATGATGGACGATTTAAGACGGATGAATCTGCTGACCACATCCGGTCCCAAAGTGGACTAGCGGGAAGACGCAACCTTAATGGCTAGGTTGCGGGCCGTGTCCAAACACCAGTTCGCTAATATAAGAAATAAAAATGTTTAGGCTTGTAACCATGGTAACGACTGGTGACCTGCCAGCTGCACAGAATGTAACGCAGAAGAGTACCGGTTTAACTGCTACTGCAAAACACACTACGACTGAAATTAACATTAAGAAAATTACCACCCACAATATTTTCTACTCACAGAACAAAACGAAACAAACCTGATGTGAACATTTGTAAACATTTCCGTAATACACCAACCTCTAGAAGATATTAAAACCACAGTATAGCAAAGACTTACATTCCCATGTTGTGGCTAACGCTAGCTAGCTACACATAATGTGGCGAAGGCTAGCAACCATAGGCTAGTCACATCAACGTTGCAAATATATTTATGGACCACGACATTTAAACTTGTACTTTTCAGGGTACTTAAGATATTCAACACAACATATGTTACACATGGTACTGATAGGTTTACACATGGTTACCTAATATAAGAAATAAACATGTTCAGGCTTGCGGCCACGGTAACGACTGGCGACCTGCCAGCTCGCATAGACTGTAATGCAGGAGAGTACCGCCCACAAGCCTGACGTAGGACCACGGTCTCTTAAAGTGACAGTACCGAATTAGGTACAAGTACCCGGAAATGTAAATGAACTATTGTAATATGATAGGGGGTTACATGTGTGCTTTAATGGAAGGCTTACCCATACTGAAATACTTCAGTAGTTTTACCTGTCTTCGTTTGATGGCTGGGAGAGCTGGCGCTGGATCAGCGGGGAGAGCTTGGTCTGCTGCGTCCTGTGGGCCCAGGGACCACGGCCCTGCCTGGAACTGTGCCCGAAGAGGGAACACCGAGGGCGGTCAAACAGGACGCGGAAGCGGGGCAGGCTAAGCTAACTGCTAGCCCATGCAGACCGGCAGTTCCCACAGTCATCCTGGCTGGCGTTCCTTCTGCTGGACAGAGTTTTTTTGTTTAGTTTGGATAAGCGTGTTAGTGTGGATATGTGTGTTAGTGTGGACATGTGTGTTAGTGTGGATATGTGTGTTAGTGTGGGTATGTGTGTTAGTTTGGATATGTGTGTTAGTGTGGATATGTGTGTTAGTGTGGATATGTGTGTTAGTGTGGATAAGCGTGTTAGTGTGGGTATGTGTGTTAGTGTGGATATGTGTGTTAGTGTGGACATGTGTGTTAGTGTGGATATGTGTGTTAGTGTGGACATGTGTGTTAGTGTGGATATGTGTGTTAGTGTGGACATATGTGTTAGTGTGGACATGTGTGTTAGTGTGGATATGTGTGTTAGTGTGGATATGTGTGTTAGTGTGGACGTGTGTTAGTGTGGGTATGTGTGTTAGTGTGGATATGTGTGTTAGTTTGGATATGTGTGTTAGTGTGGATATGTGTGTTAGTGTGGATATGTGTGTTAGTTTGGGTATGTGTGTTAGTGTGGGTATGTGTGTTAGTGTGGATATGTGTGTTAGTGTGGACATGTGTGTTAGTTTGGATATGTGTGTTAGTTTGGATATGTGTGTTAGTGTGGATATGTGTGTTAGTGTGGATATGTGTGTTAGTTTGGATATGTGTGTTAGTGTGGATATGTGTGTTAGTTTGGATATGTGTGTTGTTGTAGTTTTTGTGTGTGTGTTTTGTGTTTGTGTTGCACTGCTGTGGGCTGGGGGACACGATGTGTTGTTTCATCTCATGTGTGCAAGTGCATATGAAACGAAACGAGAGAGTGTTTCTGAGTTCTGAGTTTAATGCCCCAGCAGTAGTTTATAACCGTGAATTTGTGGTTCCCTTGAGAGTTAGCCTTCTCCTGGGGGCATGTATGCCCCAGGGCAGGAGTATCTGCCTCAGGGCAGGAGTATCTGCCTTCATTTGTTTGAAAGTGATATCAGGACGATCATGCTTTGGGGTAAATCAGCCAATAAGTCATTGTCTCATCCTTTTTGGTTTATTTATCCATCTATCTAATATCTAGACACGCTTAATCCAATTCAGGGCCATGCAGGGCTGGGGTCTATCCCAGCATGCACTGGGCAGAAGGCAGGTAGACGCCCTGAACAGCCCCCCCACAGACACACACATACACACTCCATTCATGCTTATGGACACTTTAGAAACCCAAGTTGGGCTAACATGCAGGCTGTTTGGACTGTGGTAAGGAAGTCATGCCGACATGTGGAGAACATGCAAGCTCCACACAGGAGGTCTGGTACTGAACCCAGCACCTTCTAACTGAGAGACGACACAGGAGGTCTGGTACTGAACCCAGCACCTTCTAACTGAGAGACGACACAGGAGGTCTGGTACTGAACCCAGCACCTTCTAACTGAGAGACGACACAGGAGGTCTGGTACTGAACTCAGCACCTTCTAACTGAGAGACGACACAGGAGGTCTGGTACCGAACCCAACACCTTCTAACTGAGAGACGACACAGGAGGTCTGGTACCGAACCCAGCACCTTCTAACTGAGAGACGACACAGGAGGTCTGGTACCGAACCCAGCACCTTCTAACTGAGAGAAGACACAGGAGGTCTGGTACCGAACTCAGCACCTTCTAACTGAGAGAAGACACAGGAGGTCTGGTACCGAACCCAGCACCTTCTAACTGAGAGAAGACACAGGAGGTCTGGTACCGAACTCAGCACCTTCTAACTGAGAGACGACACAGGAGGTCTGGTACCGAACTCAGCACCTTCTAACTGAGAGACGGCAGTAGTGAACACAAAGCCACATTTCTGTCCCGATTCATTGATTGATTGATTGATTAATTGATTGATTTGTCCATTTGTCATGTTCCTCTCACTGTTAGAACCTTGACACACATTGGTTTCGCGATGACTCATATTTGTGTGTGTGTGTGTGCGTGTGCGCGCGTGCGTGTGTGTGCGTGCGTGTGTGCGTGTGAGAACATATTTGGGTCACAGCAGCTTCAGAAAGAATCCACTCCTCCATTGATTATGTCCTCTATGGCAGTGCTTCTGGATTCTTGTGTGTTGCTGGTTTTGCTAGGAGGTTCTGGCACCAGTGGACAAAAGGGGGTCTCCTTCAGCTAGCCCACCAAACATCATCAGACTTATCTGAATTCCACATGCCTCCCCCTGTGGGTCAGTGACAGTGGAGACGACACCATCTGAAGTCCGCTGTGTTTATGTAAAACGTTTCATCAGGATGAAATCAAGCAGACGCCCCCTGGCTGTGAAGGGGTTTTATTCCGGTCTCTGTCTTCACATCTGGCTGGCTTGCGCAGCACAGTGGCGCTGTGGTTAGCGCGGTCGCCTCACAGCAAGAAGGTCCTGGGTTCGAACCCCGGGGGGGGTCCAACCTTGGGGGTGGTCCCAGGTCGTTCTCTGTGTGGAGTTTGCATATTCTCCCCGTGTCTGCGGTGGGTTTTCTCTGGGTGCTCCTGTTTCCTCCCACCATCAAAAGAAACATGCACGTTAGGGTTCATCCTCCTGCCTGTGCCCCTAAGCAAGGCAATGGGAAAAGAGCTGGAGTTGGTCCCCGGGCGCAGCAGGAAGGGGGCGGCCCGTTGCTGCTAGCTACACACATCACAGCTAGAATGGGTTCATTTGCAGTAACTGAATTTCCCCAAGGGGATTAATAAAGGAAACGTAATTAATTAATCAATCAATTAGCTAACTAATTACGCAGTTGAACAGCATGTTCGGCGCTGTGTCTGTAAGCACCACTCAGATGTTTTATTTCACTCACGCTCAGCTGCCTCAAACTCATCCTTCATTCCTCTTTGCATCATTTTGAATCAGCAGTGACGCGACCTCAACTAACACTACCTGTGGGTCCGGCCTATGCCTGTGGGTCCGGTCTACGCCTGTGGGTCCGGCCTACGCCTGTGGGTCCGGCCTATGCTTTGAGAATGTAGCTTTAAAAATGAATACTATCACTCCCGTTAGTATAGTCATGTCTGCATATTTTGATGTGAATGATGGATGCCATAAGAAGCAGTTGGTGAATCAACATGTATGTGAGCGTGCATATGGTAGTCTACAGTTTTTCCAACCGTGCAAAGGCCTTAAGAGAACAGGAAATTGGGGAGAAATGTAAGAAATACCCCCCCCAAAAAAACATAGATCAGAAATAGTACAATCTCAAACAAGTAAGATATAGTACTTATACAAAACACCACAACCACAACGCTTCACCCTTGCAGAAGTGCTGAGGGGGGCATGGGAGTTTGACCAGCCAGTCTACATGTGTTTTGTGGACTTGGAGAAGGCTTACGACGGTGTGCCCCTGGGCACTCTGTGGGGGGTACTGCGGGAGTATGGGTACCGGGGCAGTTGCTACAAGCCATCCGGTCCTTGTATAACCAACATGAGATCTGTGTCCGCATTCTCGGCACAAAGTCAAACACGTTTTCGGTGGGTATCGGTCTCCGCCAAGGTTGTCCCCTGTCTCCGATTCTGTTTGTGATGTCCATGGACCAGATCTCAAGGCGCAGCCAAGGTGAGGAGTGTGTCCGTTTTGGGAACCTCAGAACTGCATCTCTGCTCTTCGCAGATGACGTGGTTTTGTTAGCTTCATCAGAACGCGACCTCCAGCGCACACTGGGGCGGTTTGCAGCTGAGTGTGAAATGGCCGGGATGAGAGTCAGCACCTCCAAGTCTGAGGCCATGGTTCTCTACCGGAAAATGGTGGATTGCTCCCTCCGGATGAGTTGTTGTCTCAAGTGAAGGAGTTGAAGTATCTCGGGGTCTTGTTCACGAGTGAGGGTAGGATGGAGCGGGAGATTGACAGGTGGATTGGTGCAGCATCAGCAGTAATGGGGACGTTGTACCGGACCGTTGTGCTATTCACCACAGCAATCAGTCTTCGTTCCAACCCTCACCTATGGTCATGAGCTTTGGGTAGTGACCGAAAGGGTGAGATCGCGGATACAAGCGGCTGAAATAAGTTTCCTCCGTAGGGTGTCTGGGCTCAGCCTTAGAGATAGGGTGAGGAGCTCGGACATCCGGAGTAGAGCCACTGCTCCTTCGCATCGAAAGGAGCCAGTTAAGGTGGTTCGGGCATCTGATTAGGATGCCTCCTGGGCGCCTTCCTTTGGAGGTTTTCCGGTCCAACTGGGAGGAGACCCCGGGATAGACCCAGAACTCACTGGAGGGACTACATGTCCAATCTGGCCTGGGAACACCTTGGGATCCCCCAGGAGGAGCTGGAGGGCGTTGCTGGGGAGAGGGACGTCTGGAGTACCCTACTTAGCTTGCTGCCACCACGACCCGACCCCGGAGAAGCGGCTGATGATGAGATGAGATGAGATGAGAGCACATGAGAGGAGAGGAGAGGAGAGGAGAGGAGAGGAGACGATATAAGATGAGATGAGAGGACATGAGAGGACATGAGAGGACATGAAAGGAGAGGAGAGGAGATAAGATGAGAGGAGCTGAGAGGAGAGGACATGAGAGGACATGAGAGGACATGAGAGGACAAGAGAGGAGAGGAGAGGAGAGGAGAGGAGAGGAGAGGAGAGGAGAGGAGAGGAGAGGAGAGGAGAGGAGAGGAGAGGAGATAAGATGAGAGGAGAGGAGAGGAGAGGAGATGAGATAAGATGAGATGAGAGGACATGAGAGGACATGAGAGGACATGAAAGGAGAGGACATGAGAGGAGAGGAGATAAGATGAGATGAGAGGAGAGGAGATGAGATAAGATGAGAGGACATGAAAGGAGAGGAGAGGAGAGGCGATAAGATGAGAGGAGAAGAGATGAGATAAGATGAGGTCAGAGGACATGAGAGGACATGAGAGGAGAGGAGATAAGATGAGATGAGAGGAGAGGAGAGGAGATGAGATAAGATGAGATGAGAGGAGAGGAGAGGAGAGGAGATGAGATAAGATGAGAGGACATGAAAGGAGAGGAGAGGAGATAAGATGAGAGGAGAGGAAAGGAGAGGAGATGAGATAAGATGAGATGAGAGGACATGAGAGGACATGAAAGGAGAGGACATGAGAGGAGAGGAGATAAGATGAGAGGAGAGGAGAGGAGAGGAGATGAGATAAGATGAGATGAGAGGACATGAGAGGACATGAAAGGAGAGGAGAGGAGATAAGATGAGAGGAGAGGAGAGGAGATGAGATAAGATGAGATGAGATGAGATGAGAGGACATGAGAGGACATGAGAGGACATGAAAGGAGAGGACATGAGAGGAGAGGAGATAAGATGAGATGAGAGGAGAGGAGATGAGATAAGATGAGAGGACATGAAAGGAGAGGAGAGGAGAGGAGAGGAGAGGAGAGGAGAGGCGATAAGATGAGAGGAGAGGAGAGGAGATGAGATAAGATGAGGTCAGAGGACATGAGAGGACATGAGAGGAGAGGAGATAAGATGAGAGGAGAGGTGATGAGAGATGTGATGAGATGAACACCACAACCATAAACATATTCTCTGCGCCAAGTGGCTTTATAAGTGTGTGTGTGTGTGTGTGTGTGTGTGTGTGTGTGTTGAAGATGCTTCTGAGCAGATGTGATCGGCAGAAGTCGTACAGGCGGGCAGTTGACAGTCAGTGCTGGCATGTGAACACGCGGTACCGTGTCAATTGATGTGACGTCATCGCAAGCGCTGTGGGATTTGCACGCAGGGCCGTTTGGACCCGGACCTGACGAGCACACACCTGCCCCTCTCTCTTCCGTCCCAGCCACAGTGATTGGTGGTGACGTGCCTTGCTAAACAGTAGCGGGGCAGATGTTGAGCGAGTGGAGCCCTCAAAGACACAATATTTCATAGTCAGGATGCAGAATACGGCATGAGCTTTGTTTGTTTATTTCTTTGTTTGTTTGTTTGTTTATGTGGCATGGCAGGGTAAAACACAACACTGAGGAAACAATGGAAAAGCGGACGTTACAACACGCGCTGGCTTACTGTCATAAATATTCCCTTTATACCCGCCATCACTCCAGGAAGGCCCATAGAGGGCGTCCCCCCTGGATGGAGACTGGACTGAAGGACGGCCCGAAGGTCTGATTTCCTGCCTCTGTCCTGTCTGAGCAAACGACCTACCGTTCATCTGGACACATCTGGACATATCTGGACACATCTGGACACATCTGGACACAACGACTGTCCCCGAACCCGCCTCACACATGGCACAGTGAGTCTCTCTACTCTCTCTCTCTACTCTCTGTCTCCTCTGTTTCTTCTGTCTGTCTCTTCTGTCTGTCTCTTCTGTCTGTCTCTCTCTCTTTTACACACACACACACACACACACGCACACACACACACACACACACACACACACACACACACACACACACACACACACACACACACACACACACACACACACACACACACTACCAACTAAACTAGAAGCAGTGACACTCAAATCACAGTTTATATGAGTTTGTTACGGTGGCGCAGTGGTTAGCACGGTCGCCTCACAGCCAGAAGGTCCTGGGTTCGAGCCCCGGGGTATTCCAACCTTGGGGGTCGTCCCGGGTCATCCTCTGTGCGGAGTGTGTGTGTGTGTGTGTGTGTGTGTTGGCCCTGTGATGGAGTGGTGGCCTGCAGGGTGCCTCCCCGCCTGCCGCCCAGTGACTGCTGGGATGAGCTCCAGCGACCCTGAGAGCAGGATAAGCGGTTCGGATAACGGATGGGTGGATGGAATATGAATACAACAGCCTCTATTAATGTGGAATTAATGTACACAGGCTGCCGACACATTTCCAGACCCTCCCACGACTGTGGCCTACTGGAGGACAAGCTGCCGTTGTTAGCATCATTTTGCAAAATCCAAACATTGTTTAAGCAGAACGTCAGAGCGCTTTACAGTCTGTCACTACACCTGTCACTTTCTGACCTGTTTGTCTCCCTACCCCGCCATCCACCTATGCCACATACTGGCCTCCGCCCACCCATGCCACATACTGGCGTCCGCCCACCCATGCCACATACTGGCCTCCGCCCACCCATGCCACATACTGGCCTCCACCCACCCATGCCACATACTGGCCTTCGCCCACCTATACCACATACTGGCCTCCGTCCACCCATGCCACATACTGGCCTTCACCCACCTATACCACATACTGGCCTCCGCCCACCCATGCCACATACTGGCCTCCGCCCACCCATGCCACATTCTGGCCTTCGCCCACCTATACCACATACTGGCCTCCGCCCACCCATGCCACATACTGGCCTCCGCCCACCCATGCCACATACTGGCCTCCAGCCTTACCTGGGCAACAGGGGGTTCATATCAGTTTACAGTCACAAAGTTAGCCTAGCAAAGCTGCTAGCTGCTGATATTACTGCCACAGCTAGCTAGCTAGCTAAAGGAGGCTACTTGGCTGTCTGAGGATATTGCCTTGGTTTAAAGCTAAACAACTTGATGATAGGGACTGACCGTGGTCGCTGGTTGGTAGTTAATAAGCTTACAGCAGTTTGGTCAAATACTGCGGCGAGCTGGCGTGAAAGAAGGAGGCAATAGGCAGAGATCTCGTTTTGATGGCAGCTCCCGCGTCCCGTACGCCACGGGACCCCGGGACCGCCCCCCTTTTCTCCCCGATTGTGCTTGGCCAATTACCCCCCCCCCTTTCGAGCCGTCCCGGTTGCTGCCCCACCCTGCCGATCCGGGGAGGGCTGCAGACTACCACATGTCTCCTCCCATACATGTGGAGTCGCCAGCCGCTTCTTTTCACCTGACAGTGAGGAGTTTCACCAGGGGGACGTAGCGTGTGAGAGGATCACGCTATTCCCCCCAGTTCCCCCTCCCCTCCGAATAGACGCCGCGACTGACTAGAGGGGGCGCTAGTGCAGCGACCAGGACACATACCCACACCTGTTAAAGTGTGTTGTTTCCTTCTACTAATGAGACGTTACAACTCGTTTCAACCCCACGGGGCTATAAACTTTAATAATAACTTTGGCACGTAAGGTTATGCATCATGCTCGGTCCGTTATTCCAGGTGCAACAACCTAAACGACCCCTTTGTAAACAAGGAACTAAACAATGGTTCCTAACAATAGTTCCTATTGTTACATCCTTTCTCTTTTCAGTTTCTTCTTCTTTTTTTTTTTTAGAACCTTTAATACATTTGCACAACATTTGTGATTCACTTTTTTTTCTTTTTCATTCATGCCCCCCCCAAAGTCCATTAGTGCTACAGATCCATTCATCTATGTGAGGTCACAAAGTCTTTGTATCGCTGCGGCTGCACAACAGAGCGGCCTGATCTGGTGGTAACAGGGTTGGCCCTGTCACCAGTGTCCTTGGTTTTGTTTCCTGCTAAGACACTGCGAGAAGGAACACTCTCTGAATGTCCGGGTTCAACACTCTCTGGCTGACTGGGGCTGCTGATCTCCATGTCCATAGTGTCAGTGAAGATTGCCCCTGGTGCATGCCTGAGGTGTCTGCGATTTCTCCTGATGACACCACCCGTGTGCAGCTGGACCTCATAGGATCTCCTATCGACCGGCCTCAGCACCTTGCCCACTCTCCAGCCAGTGTGGGGTGCGAGAGGCTGAACTCTCACACATTCACCTGGGGCAAGCGTGTCCAAGTCTTTAGCCGACCTGTCGTAGTATGCCCTCTGCCGTTGTTGGTTATTTTGTAAATCCTGTTTCACCTGCACAACTTTCGGCTGTAACAGGCTTGCCTTGGTTGGCAGTAGTGTTTTGGTACGGCGACTGAGCAGCCGCTGTGCTGGTGTGGTATCAGTACCCTGTGATGGTGTGTTGCGGTGGTCCAGAAGGGCGAGATAAGGATCCCGTCCAGCAGCCTTGGCTTTGAGCAAGAGTCTTTTTGCTGTCTTAACAGCTGACTCAGCTTTGCCGTTGCTTTGCGGGTAACCTGGTGATGAGGTTTTATGTTGAAATCCCCAGTCGACTGAACTTCTGGAATTCTTGTGACGAATACTGTGGGCCATTGTCCGAGATTACAATATCTGGGATACCTTGGCGGGCAAAATGAGCTTTCAGCTTCCGTATCACTGTGGTTGACTTGGTATCTGCCAGGTAATCTATTTCCCAAAAATTTGAGAAAAAATCAACAATTATGAGGTAGTCTTTGTTTTCAAACATGAACAGATCCGTGCCCACCTTTGCCCACGGCCTGCTTGGCACATCATGTGACATTAGTGTTTCTTTTTGTTGTTTAATGTCCATTGATCTGCAGATGTCACACTTTGCTATATATGATTTTATTTGGTCGTTCATGCCCTGCCAATAGACACACTCCCTAGCCCTCCGTAGGCATCCTTCCACACCCAGATGTGATGCGTGTAGGCGGCAAGTGATGTCTTTCCTCAATGCATCAGGGATAACAGCGCGCTCACTCCTGAACACTATTCCATCTTGGTGGCTTAACTCCTCTTGGAATGAGAAGTAGGGCTTGATTTCCCTTGGTGTTTTTGACTTATCGTCAGGCCATCCTTGCTGCATCATTTTGATGAGAAGCTGCAGTGTTTCATCCTCTTTTGTGGCAGATCGTATATCATGTAGCCTGTCTGCTGCGATAGGTAAGTGTTGTGCCATGTTGACAGTCTCTAGTTCTGCATCCGGTGCACTCTCAGGAAGATAAGCTCTGCTCAGAGTGTCTGCTAGCAGCATGTCTCTACCTGGCACATATACTACATCTAGATCATACTTTTGTATGAGCAGCATCATTCCCTGCAGCCTTTTGGGTGCACTTAGTAGAGGTTTTCTCACTATTGTTTCCAACGGCTTGTGATCACTTTGCACCGTCACTTTTCGGCCGTATGTGTACTGGTGAAATCTTTCCATGCTAAAAACCATTGCTAAGAACTCCTTTTCTATTTGTGCATACCCACGCTCTGTTTGAGTGAGTGCTCTGCTTGCAAATGCTATTGGCTTACCCATCTGCATGAGCGCTGCGCCTAAACCTGTGTCTGAAGCGTCACACTGCACTGTGAGTTCCTCATCTGGGTTGTAATATGTCAGTACTGGGACCTTTGCTATAGTCTCTTTCAATTTGAGGAAAGCCTCCTCATGCTGTGCTGTCCAGTTCCACTCCCTGTTTTTGTGTGTCAAATCTCTCAACACTATGCACTGGTCTGAGAGGTGGGGACAAAACTTGGCTAGATAATTTACCATACCTAGCAGCCTTTGCACTCCTTTCACATCAGTCGGTGCCGGCATCTTCTCAACGGCAAGCACTTTCTCTGGATCCGCCCTGAGTCCATCAGCCGTCAGGCGGTGTCCAATGTATGTGGTCTCCTTTTGTCTCAGCTTGAATTTGTCTTTGTTCAGCTTGATGTTCTTTTGTCTGCATCTTTCAAGAAACAGTCTCAGTTTTCCATCATGGTCACGCTCAGCTTCCTCCTGTGTTTCCCCTTGGCCTGTGATCAGTACATCGTCAGCTATAATGTACAAGCCCGGTACACCATCCAGCGCTTGTGTGAGCTTTCTCTGAAAGATTTCTGGGGCCGGACTTATCCCCATTGGCATCCTCAGCCACCTGTAACGTCCGAATGGAGTGGCAAATGTTGTTAAATAGCTGGACTCCTCCTCCAGCTGCACATGCCAAAATCCACTCTTGACATCACACACTGTGAACACTTTTGCTTTTGACAAGTCCGGTAAAATGTCCTCAATGGTTGGCAGTGGGAAGTGACTGCGCTTTAGAGCTTTGTTCAAAGGCTTGGGATCGATACACACTCTTGGTTTCCCACTTGGTTTCTGTACCACCACCATTTCACTGATCCAATCTGTACTGCATTCCACAGGTGTTATGATCCCTCTTTGCTGTAGGTCCTGTAGCTCGTCCTTCAGTGGTTTCATCATGGCGACTGGGACCCGCCTCTTTGGCAGCTGTACTGGTTTCACTGTGCTGTCCACCTCTATTTTGTATTTTCCCTCGAGGCAGCCATCGCCAATGAACACATCAGCATACTCATCTTTAATTTGTCCCATTATCCACTGTCCTGTTGTTGTTTCTGTTGTGACAATACTGTCTATTGTCATGATGTTTTCATATTGCACTTTTATCAATTTCATGGCCTCACTGGCTCTCCTACCCAGCAGAGGCACTGTACCAGCTGCATTCACCACCTGGAACTCTAAGCGATATAGCTTGTTGTTTCTCGGGTTTCTTATTTTCACTTTACATTTTCCCAGTGGTTTTAATTTGGTTTTATTGTACATTACTAGTACACTCTTCGTGTGTTCTAATTTGGCATCTGGATTCAGCAGGTTAATTGGGATGATATTGCAACTGGCACCACAGTCTATTTGGAATTTGATCATGTCCTTGCCTAGAAGCATGCCAGCATAGAGAAGCTGAGTTTTCTTCATTTTCTCAGTTTCTTTTACACAGGTGATAATATCTTCATATTCATCACTCTCAGATTCAGTTGTTATTTTACTCACATATTTCTTTTTCCTTAGTTCCGGTTTTACTCTGCATTTTGCTGCAAAGTGGTTCTCTCTTCCACACTTTGTGCACTTCTTCCCAAACGCTGGGCACTTTTGTTTACTTTTCTCATGTGTTTTTCCACAATATCTGCACTCCACAGTGTTGCTCGTCTGTTTCCGATACTGTGCTCCTTGCACTGCATGTACCTCTTCCACCATCGATCCCGAGATGGTTTTCACATTGTCCTTTGAGAGCTCAGCGGCTCTGCACAGCTGCAAACATGTGTCCAGTGTCAAGTTTTTCTCTCGGAGCAGACTTTCTCTTACGATTGTGTTGTTACCTCCACACACAATCCGATCCCGAATGAGCGAGTCTCTCACTGTCCCAAAGTTGCATGTTCTTGCCAACACTCTCAGTTCCATGACATAATGGTCTATATTTTCACGTTCCACAGTCTCGTTAACGCTGGGGTCGCAGTGATCATCAAACTTCTTGATAACGTCATCTAACGTCCATGCATCCTTCGGTGTGTCGCCCAGTAACGTGTCCATAAGTTCCCTGCCGCTCTCCCCGACAAGATAGCTGAACAGTTTCACCCTCTGTTTGTCATCGGCGTCAGCCATGGCTAAATCCACATACAGAGCAAACTCGTCCCTCCAGGTCTTCCATGTCCTCGAAAGGTTGCTTGAGTCCAGACATAACGTTTGCGGTGGTTTAAGCCCATCCATGTCACACGGCAGTCTCACGCTAGCAGCTAATGCTAACATATACTGAACGTTGCTTAGGAACACTAACCACTCTCCCGCTCCTAGAAACTTTTCCGCACCAAACTTCAAACCGAGTCGTCCGCCGCTGCCACCATGTTAAAGTGTGTTGTTTCCTTCTACTAATGAGACGTTACAACTCGTTTCAACCCCACGGGGCTATAAACTTTAATAATAACTTCGGCACGTAAGGTTATTCATCATGCTCGGTCCGTTATTCCAGGTGCAACAACCTAAACGACCCCTGTGTAAACAAGGAACTAAACAATGGTTCCTAACAATAGTTCCTATTGTTACAACACCCGGCTTCCCACCCGCAGACACGGCCAGTTGTGTCTGTGGGGACGCCCGACCAAGCCGGAGGCAACACGGGGATTCGAACCGCCGATCCCCGCGTTGGTGGGCAACGGAATAGACCGTGACGCCACCCGGACGCCCCTGCTCTTTTATTTTGACCGCAACATCGCTGCCGAACGACGGCTCTCTCCCTGAGGTCACTGTTAAGAACTCAGAAGTCTTATGGTCGTCTACCCGGTCTGGGTCAAACCCCCAAACAAACAACACAACGATAACCAAAACATGAACTAAAACACAATGTTAACCCAAACATTAACAGTCCCATAATCCTTTGCGCCCCGCCAGCGCAGAGCCGCCGTCAGTCAGAGCGACCGCCTCCTCCGGTCACAGTATAGCCCCTACCTGAGGACTCAGCTGTCCTCGACCACCCCACTACCCAAGACATCGTCCCTCACATGTTCAGGGTTTTATTGGCTGCTCTCAGCATTGGGCCAGCGTGACCGTGCCCCACAGCTCATTAGCGAAAGCGTGATTAGTGAAAGTGTGTTGAGCATGCGCAGTGCTTTCAACTGCTCACTTCTTGAAACCAACCCCATGCTCACTAAACGAAGACTGCTAGAAGTACTGACCATTACACAACAGGTACCGGAAGTCACAGAAATACAGGAGGTATTTGGAATGTATGGGACAGTGCTACTCTTGTCATACGTAATAAACTTGCAACAATATTAGATATGAAGAAAAATAATGTAATAATAACATTTGTTACACTGAGGTGTTGACCATGGTGTGCACTGGCGGCATCTGGTGGGGCCAGGCCCCACGGTCCCCTAGCGCAAAGACTTCATTGTATGTTATATGCATAGCTTTCCATTAAGTGCTTTTGTGTGTGTGTGTGTGTGTGTGTGTGTGTGTGTGTGTGTGTGTGTGTGTGTGTGTGTGTGTGTGTGTGTGTGTGTGTGTGTGTGTGTGTCTGAAGCGTCCAGAATGTGCAGAAGAAGACCAGCACCATGTCCCTGACAATCTCCTCTTCCTCTGCTTCCCGAGGGGTCTCCTCCTGCTCCTCAAACTCGTCCTCTTCTTCCTCCTCCATCCTCACCCAGAGACACTCCAGCCTGGTCCAGCCGCTGCGAGTCAGCCCACAGAGGGTACATTCACACACACACACACACACACACACACACACACACACACACACACACACACACACACACACACACACACACACACACACACACACACACACACACACACACACACACACACACACACACACATTTTTGAACAGAGAGGGAAGTTCGGGGCAGGTTGGTTCATGGCAGATTTAAACATGCTCTGCAGTAGATTCATTAGGAAAGCTGACACATGTGTGTTGTCAAACCGCGACATGGAGATGATCGATCTGATTGATTATAAACAGAACGGAATGAAGGTGTCTGGAGGCCATGACGGACAGCAGTCTGTTGATCTGTCTGTCTCTTTCAGACCCAGAGTCCACTGTATAACCAGCAGTACCCAGGCAATGGAGTGGCCCCGACCTTTGTCAAGGTAACACACACACACACACACACACACACACACACACACACACACACACACACACACACACACACACACACACACACACACACACACACACACACACACACACACACACACACACACACACACACACACACACACACACACTCGCTAGCCTTGGCTAACGAGTCGGACCGTGTAGTTGACTGGTCAGCGCAGTCGCCTGTGGTGCGGGCTACTCGGGTTCGCGTCCCCACTGCGGCAGTTCTCGCCGGCCCCCTAATCTTGCTATGTTGTCTTTACAACGTGGAACAATTTAAGGACGTGGGATCGTTAGAAGACGGGATTATTTTCTACATACTTCTAAGTAGAACATAGTAACATGTCTTTACTTTTTTGCTCTCTTTCTACCCATTTGGCTCTCCCTCAAACCCCCTACCTCTGTCTCTCTTTCTTTCCCATCCCTCATGTCTTGTTTCTATCCATCCACCCCCACCCCCTCCACCTGTACGGTCTTTGCTTCCTTTCCCTGTCTCCCATCTTCATCCGTGTCCGTGTCCCAGTGTCTCCGGGACGTCTCCACAGTAAAGGGCCAGCTGGTGGTCCTGGAGTGCCGCCTGAGGGGCACGCCCCCCCTGCAGGTCATCTGGTATAGAGAGGATGAACAAATACTGGATTCGGACGACTTCAGGATCCTGCGCAAGAGTAAGTGTGGATGGAGGAGATGGGCTGTGTTTCAGAGAGAGAGAGGGGAGGAGGTTGAAACAGGAGCTCAGGTTTTTCTTTATTTTTTTGGATTTTCCCCCCTTTTTTCCAGTTCTACCCGTCCGATACCCCACTCTTCCGAGCCGTCCTGGTCTCTGCTCCACCCCCTCTGCCGATCCGGGGAGGGCTGCAGACTACCACATGCCTCCTCTGATACATGTGGAGTCGCCAGCCGCTTCTTTTCACCCGACAGTGAGGAGTTTCACCACGGGAAGTAGCACGTGGGAGGATCACACTGTTCCCCCTCCCCCCCCGAACAGGCGCCCCGACCGACCAGAGGAGGCGCTAGTGCAGCGACCAGGACACATACCCACACCCGGCTTCCCACCCGCAGACACGGCCAATTGTGTCTGTAGGGACGCCCGACCAAGCCGGAGGTAAACACGGGGATTCGAACCGGCACTCCCCATGTTGGTAGGCAACGGAATAGACCGCTATGATACCCGGACGGCCCCAGAAGCTCGGTTTTGTTGAGTATCCTCATCTCGGGCAATTTAGAACATTCCATCCCTTCATTACCCAAACCGCTTATCCTGCTGTCAGGGTTACGGGGATGGTGGAGCCTATCCCAGCAGCCACCGGGCGGCAGGCGGGGAGACAAGCTGGACGGACCGTCCGCACGCACGCACGCACGCACGCACGCACGCACGCACTTTCATACCTAGGGACAATGTAGTACGGCCGACTCACCTGACCTACATGTCTTTGGACTGTGGGAGGAAACCGGAGCTCCCGGAGGAAACCCACGCAGACAACATGCAAACTCCACACAGAGGACGACCCGGGACCACCCTCGAGGTTGGGCTACCCCGGGGCTCAACCCAGGACCTTCTTGCTGTGAGGCGACCGCGCTAACCACTGCGCCACCGTGCCGCCCCAGCTTAGAATCATTTCTCACTATATTGCATTCACGTGAATAGCGTTTATTTTAACAATACAACATCCGCTGTGCAACAAAGCTACACCTCTCTTTGCTACACAACCACGCTCTGTCATGTCCAGCTGCCTCAGGCATGTATGTCAGTAACCTGCTAGCATCTATGTCAGCATCTCTGATATATTCTCTGCACCATGCACCTTATCACCTCTTATTTCACCCGTGTATAGTCCATCATTGTGTATATATCTGCAGACCGTTGTGTTGTAGTGTTGTTATTCTATGTTAAGTCCACTGAGAGAGCCGCGAAATTTACAAACCCGCATGCTCTATGGAAGGGCAGGGCAGTTCATTTGGTAGAAATCCTTCAGCCAAGTTATTTTCCATCTTCATATCTGCTTTACGAAGTGAGGACCTTCAGGTATCTTTATCTTAAAATGAGTAAACCGTTTGGAGGAAAACCTGTAATATAGGAATCTGTACGAGAACTAAATGCCTAAACTACGGAGAAGTAAATCCATATCAGAAACAAATGACCTTTCTCTCTTCTCATCCCCGCAGAGGCCAGTTCTGCATCAGTACCAGGTGAGACACCCGTCAGAGGATCTGCACACAGCTTTGGTGGTGGACTAGAGTGACTGATAAATTAAAATGAGAAAGGCATACCTGCTGAGGTGTCCATGTAACTCCTTCAGTAATGCATTAGTGTTCCCCACCACAAACAACACTCACCCTTGGTCAGGAAATACTGTAATGGACACTCAAAGAATATGAGTTCTGAAGGCAAACTGAACAAGACATCTAACGGGCTTTGCCCGTGATGAGTACTGACGTGCTTGTGTTGACTTCTCCAGAGGAGCTGTGCACGCTGGTGATCACAGAGGCCTTCCCGGAGGATTCTGGCTCCTTTAAATGTATGGCCCTCAACTCCTTTGGTACGGTCTCCTGCTCGGCTGTCCTGGAGGTTTACAATGGTAAAACATCTCAACTGTCTATGTGATGTGAGGATTTGTGGGACGGATGTGTCACAGTTCCTGCTAACGCTAACCCCGAGTTGTCCTGTAGATGCCCTGTAGTTGCCCTGTAGATGTCCTGTAGATGTCCTGTAGATGTCATTTGTTGTCCTGTAGATGTCCTGTACTTGTCCTGTAGTTGTCCTGTAGATGTCCTGTAGATGCCCTGTAGTCATCCTGTAGATTTCCTGTAGATATCCTGTAGAGATCCTGTATGTAGATGTCCTGTAGAGATCCTGTATGTAGATGTTTTGTAGATGTCCTGTAGTCGTCCTGTAGATGTCATGTAGTTGTCCTGTAGATGTCCTGTACTTGTCCTATAGTTGTCCTGTAGTTGTTTTGTAGATGTCCTGTAGTTGTCCGGTAGATGTCCTGTAGATGTCATGTGGTTGTCCTTTAGATGTCCTGTAGATGTCCTGTAGTTGTCCTGTAGATGTCATGTACTTGTCCTGTAGATGTCCTGTAGTTGTCCTGTAGATGTCCTGTAGATGTCCTGTAGTCGTCCTGTAGATGTCCTGTAGATGTCCTGTAGAGATCCTGTATGTAGATGTCCTGTAGATGTCCTGTAGTTGTCCTGTAGATGTCATGTAGTTGTCCTGTAGATGTCCTGTACTTGTCCTATAGTTGTCCTGTAGTTGTTTTGTAGATGTCCTGTACTTGTCCTGTAGTTGTCCTGTAGATGTCCTGTAGATGTCCTGTAGTAGTCCTGTAGATGTCATGTAGTTGTCCTGTAGATGTCCTGTAGATGTCCTGTATGTAGATGTCCTGTAGATGTCCTGTAGTTGTCCTGTAGATGCCATGTAGTTGTCCTGTAGATGTCATGTAGTTGTCCTGTAGATGTCATGTACTTGTCCTATAGTTTTCTTGTAGTGGTTTTGTAGATGTCCTGTAGTTGTCTTGTAGATGTCCTGTAGATGTCCTGTGGTTGTCCTTTAGATGTCCTGTAGATGTCCTGTAGTTGTCCTGTAGATGTCATGTAGTTGTCCTGTAGATGTCCTGTAGATGTCCTGTACTTGTCCTGTAGTTGTCCTGTAGATGTCTAGATGTCCTGTAGTCGATCTGTAGATGTCCTGTAGATGTCCTGTAGAGATCCTGTATGTAGATGTCCTGTAGATGTCCTGTAGTTGTCCTGTACTTGTCCTATAGTTGTCCTGTAGTTGTTTTGTAGATGCCCTGTAGTTGTCATGTAGCTGTCCTATAGATGTCCTGTAGTTGTCCTGTAGATGTCCTGTAGATGTCCTGTATTTGTCCTGTAGATGTCCTGTAGATGTCCTGTAGTCGTCCTGTAACTGTCCTGTAGATGTCCTGTAGAGATCCTGTATGTAGATGTCCTGTAGAGATCCTGTATGTAGATGTCCTGTAGTTGTCCTGTAGCTGTTCTGTAGATGTCCTGTAGATGTCCTGTAGTTGTCCTGTAGTTGTTCTGTAGATGTCCTGTAGATGTCCTGTAGTTGTCCTGTAGATGTCCTGTAGATGTCCTGTAGATGTCCTGTAGTTGTTCTGTAGATGTCCTGTAGATGTCCTGTAGTTGTCCTGTAGATGTCCTGTAGTTGTCCTGTAGTTGTCCTGTAGATGTCCTGTAGATGTCCTGTAGAGATCCTGTATGTAGATGTCCTGTAGATGTCATGTAGTTGTCCTGTAGATGTCATGTAGTTGTCCTGTAGATGTCCTGTAGTTGTCCTGTAGATGTCCTGTACTTGTCCTATAGTTGTCCTGTAGTTGTTTTGTAGATGTCCTGTAGTTGTCCTGTAGATGTCCTATAGATGTCCTGTAGTTTTCCTGTAGATGTCCTGTAGATGTCCTGTAGATGTCCTGTAGTTGTCCTGTAGATGTCCTGTAGATGTCATGTAGTTGTCCTGTAGATGCCCTGTACTTGTCCTGTAGATGTCCTGTACTTGTCCTCTAGTTGTCCTGTAGATGTCCTGTAGATGTCCTGTAGTCGTCCTGTAGCTGTCCTGTAGATGTCCTGTAGAGATCCTGTAGTAGATGTCCTATAGATGTCATAAAGTTGTCCTGTAGATGTCCTGTACTTGTCCTGTAGTTGTCCTGTAGATGTCCTGTAGTCGTCCTGTAGATGTCCTGTAGATGTCCTGTAGAGATCCTGTATGTAGATGTCCTGTAGTTGTCCTGTAGTTGTTCTGCAGATGTCCTGTAGATTTCCTGTATGGAGATGTCCTGTAGTTGTCCTGTAGTTGTTCTGTAGTTGTCCTGTAGATGTCCTGTAGATGTCCTGTAGATGTCCTGTAGTTGTCCTGCAGTTGTTCTGTAGATGTCCTGTAGATGTCCTGTAGTTGTCCTGTAGTTGTCCTGTAGATGTCCTGTAGTTGTCCTGTAGTTGTTCTGTAGATGTCCTGTAGTTGTCCTGTAGTTGTCCTGTAGATGTCCTGTAGATGTCCTGTAGTTGTCCTGTAGTTGTCCTGTAGATGTCCTGTAGAGATCCTGTATGTAGATGTCCTGTAGATGTCCTGTAGTTGTCCTGTAGATGTCCTGTAGATGTCCTATAGATGTCCTGTAGTTGTCCTGTAGTTGTCCTGTAGATGTCCTGTAGATGTCCTGTAGTTGTCCTGTAGATGTCCTGTACTTGTCCTGTAGATGTCCTGTACTTGTCCTGTAGTTGTCCTGTAGATGTCCTGTAGATGTCCTGTACTTGTCCTGTACTTTTCCTGTAGATGTCCTGTAGATGTCCTGTAGATGTCATGAAGTTGTCCTGTAGATGTCCTGTACTTGTCCTGTACTTGTCCTGTAGATGTCCTGTAGATGTCCTGTAGTCGTCCTTTAGATGTCCTGTAGATGTCCTGTAGAGATCCTGTTTGTAGATGTCCTGTAGATGTCCTGTAGAGATCCTGTATGTAGATGTCCTGTAGATGTCCAGTAGATGTCCTGTAGAGTTCCTGTATGTAGATGTCCTGTAGTTGTCCTGTAGTTGTCCTGTAGATGTCCTGTAGATGTCCTGTAGATGTCCTGTAGTTGTTCTGTAGATGTCCTGTAGATGTCCTGTATGGAGATGTCCTGTAGATGTCGCGCTTGTTGCAGGTTCACTTCCTAGTTTTTGGTTTACCTCTGGTGTTCTGTTCAGGTCAAACTGACCAGTGTTACCCACAACTGTTAACCATTACTGTTACAAATAATTCAGATGAGCATAAGATATACTGGATGGTTTGAAATAAAGTGTACACCTGTATTGCTATAAGATCGTACAGTACGTGTATTGCTAGCTGATGAATGGAACACGAGGGCTAATGGCCTTCAGCTGCAGATTTATTGTTGTGTGTTCATCTTCCCCGTTTTCCTTTGTTTTTCACTTAGTCCTCACTTGTTGTAACCTGTGTGTGTGTGTGTGTGTGTGTGTGTGTGTGTGTGTGTGTGTGTGTGTGTGTGTGTGTGTGTGTGTGTGTGTGTGTGTGTGTGTGTCGGCTGTTAGTCTTTTACGGTGCCTGGTGTTTTTCTTCTCCAGTCTCAAAGTTCTTCTTCTCTCGTGGTGTTTTTCCAGCGCTGTTTCCCGCCCAGCATGTAGCCAGAAACTCGCCGGTAGACCCGCCTGCATTACACCTGCGCTGCGGACAAACGTACACAGCAGATACTCTCATTAAGAGAAGAGACCGTGAGAGTAACCAGTGGCACACAGCGGGGAACGTCACATAGCATCAAGCACAAAAACATTTAAACAAGGGCGTCTGGGTGGCGCGGCGGTCTATTCCGTTGCCTACCAACACGGGGATCGTCGGTTCGAATCCCCGTGTTACCTACACACACAATTGGCCGTGTCCGCGGGTAGGAAGCCAGATGTGGGTATGTGTCCTGGTCGGCGCACCAGCGCCTCCTCGGGGCGCTTGTTCCGGGGGGAGGGGGAACTGGGGGGGAATAGCGTGATCCTCCCACGCGCTACGCTTCCCTGGTGAAACTCCTCACTGTCAGGTGAAAAGAAGCGGCTGGTGACTCCACATGTATCGGAGGAGACATGTGGTAGTCTGCAGCCCTCCCCAGATCGGCAGAGGGGGAGCAGCAACACCCTGGATAGCTCCTAAGAGTGGGGTAATTGGCCAAGTACAATTGGGGAGAAAAGGGGGGGGCATCCCTCCAAAAAAAGAAAAGGAAAAAGAAACAGAAGTAGAGAACTTAGGCGACTCTCTGTGTGCCCCACACTAAGCCCCGAGCAGATGCTGCCCACAGACCTTATAAGCGCATCAGTTAGGTGTTAGCTATGTCTCCTTAATGAAGCTGCATGCTGCCAACCGCTCAGGGCTACAGGTGCTACGCCACGCGCATAATGACCAATAATGGATAATGACCAATAATGGACAATGACTAACATGGATAATGACCAATAATGAATCGTGACTAATAATGGTTAATGACCAATAATGGACAGTGACTAATAATGGATAATGACTAATAATGGAAAATGACTAATAATGGACAATGACTAATAATGGATAATGACCAGTAATGGATAATGACTGCCTATCGTCCTCGTGCTGCAGAGGCAGGAGCATGAGCAGCATGTCTCATCACAGCATCCCCATCTGTCTACACATCTACACATGTATACTGTCTTTTGTATATGTACATCTATTTACCTACCTCCACCTGTCTGCCTGCCTGTCTGTCTGTCTGTCGGTCTGTCTGTCTCTGTCTATCCATCCATCCATCTCTTTCTGAAGCTCTTTGCTATTGTGATACAGCTTTACAGCCCAATGTCAATTGTTGTACAGTGTACAATATTGTACACTGTTATTATATTATTAAATTAATATTATATGAAGTATATTAATCATTTCTAACTATCAAATGTATTAATTATATATTAATGAATTATATTATATTAATATTATATAAAGTATATTAATTATAGTTAATTATCAATTATGTTAATTATATATTAATCAATTATATTATATTATTATATTAATATTATTATGTTATTATTAGATTATATTATCATTATATTGTACTATTATTGTACAGTATTATTATGGACACTGTCTACTTATCTCAACTAACTGTATGGTATGTGTGTGTGTGTGTGTGTGTGGTGTTATAACGTGTCTTTGACATTATAACAGACCTTGATGAGCAGCTGGAAAACGAGGCTCTCCTGCAGGAAGGAGTTCCTCTGGGACAGGATAAGGAAGTCATGCTGCAGCAGGAGCAGGCTTCTGCCTCCGCAGAGACTGCAGGGTGCTTCCCCTCCCTGCTGCCTGACCCCGTGAACCTTCCCCCTCCTGACTGGCCGCACAGCCCCGTGGAGGACAGTGCCATGTCAAACACCGCCCAGTGAGTAGATGGCACACAGATACCTATCTATCTACAGTGCATCCAGAAAGTATTCACACCCCTTCACCTTCCCCACATTTTGTTATGTTACAGCCTTATTCCAAAATGGATTAAATTCCTTTTTTTCCCTCATCAATCTACACACAATACCCCATAATGATAAAGTGAAAAAGGTTTTGCAGACATTTTTGCAAATTTATTAAAAATAAAAAACTGAAATACTGCATGTACATAAGTATTCCCACCCTTTACTCAGTACTTGGTTGAGGCACCCTTGGCAGCGATTACAGCCTCAAGTCTTCTTGGGTATGAAGCTACAAGCTTGGCACACCTATATTTGGGGTATTTCTCCCATTCTTCTCTGCAGATCCTCTCGAGCTCTGTAAGGTTAGATGGGGAGCGTCGCTCCACAGCTATTTTCAGGTCTTTCCAGAGATGTTCAATGGGGTTCAAGTCTGGGCTCTGGCTGGGCCACTCAAGGACATTCACAGACTTGTCCCGAAGCCACTCCTTCGTTGTCTTGGCTGTGTGCTTAGGGTCGTTGACGTGTTGAAAGGTAAACCTTCGCCCCAGTCTGAGGTCCTGAGCGCTCTGGAGCAGGTTTTCATCAAGGATCTCTCTGTACTTTGCTCCATTCATCTTTCCCTTGATCCTGACTAGTCTCCCAGTTCCTGCCGCTGAAGAACATCCCCACAGCATGATGCTGCCACCACCATGCTTCACTGTAGGGATGGTATTAGCAAGGTGATGAGAGGTGCCTGGTTTCCTCCAGACGTGACGTTTGGCATTCAGGCCAAAGAGTTCAATCTTGGTTTCATCAGACCAGAGAATCTTGTTTCTCATGGTCTGAGAGTCCTTTAGGTGCTTTCTGGCAAACTCCAAGCGGGCTGTCATGTGCCTTTTACTGAGCAGAGGCTTCCGTCTGGCCACTCTACCATAAAGGCCTGATTGGTGGAGTGCTGCAGAGATGGTTGTCCTTCTGGAAGGTTCTCCCATCTCCACAGAGGAACGCTGGAGCTCTGTCAGAGTGACCATCGGGTTCTTGGTCACCTCCCTGACCAAGGCCCTTCTCCCCCGATTGCTCAGTTTGGCTGGGCGGCCAGCTCCAGGAAGAGTCCTGGTGGATCCAAACTTCTTCCATTTATGAATGATGGAGACCACTGTGCTCTTCGGGACCTTCAAAACCGTAGAAATGTTTTGTACTCTTCCCCAGATCTGTGCCTCGATACAATCCTGTCTCGGAGGTCCACAGACAATTCCTTTGACTTCATGGCTTGGTTTCTGCTCTGACATGCACTGTCAACAGTGGGACCTTATATAGACAGGTGTGTGCAATATTTCAGTTTTTTATTTTTAAATAATTTGCAAAAATGTCTACAAAACCTTTTTCACTTTGTCGTTATGGGGTATTGTGTGTAGATTGATGAGAAAAAAAAAGGAATTTAATCCATTTTGGAATAAGGCTGTAACATAACAAAATGTGGGGAAAGTGAATGGGTGTGAATACTTTCCTGATGCACTCTATCTATCTATCTATCTATCTATCTATCTATCTATCTATCTATCTATCTATCTATCTATCTATCTATCTATCTATCTATCTATCTATCTATCTATCTATCTATCTATCTATCTATCTATCCATCCATCCATCCATCCATCCATCCATCCATCCATCCATCCATCCATCCATCCATCCATCCATCCATCCATCCATCCATCTATCTATCTATCTATCTATCTATCTATCTATCTATCTATCTATCTATCTATCTATCTATCTATCTATCTATCTATCTATCTATCTATCTATCTATCTATCTATCTATCTATCTATCTATCTATCTATCTATCTATCTATCTATCTATCTATCTATCTATCTATCTATCTATCTGTCTGTCTGTCACTGTTGGTGGTGTTATGTGTTGGTGGTGTAAGAATCAAGGCTTCCTCTACTGTAGTGCTCAGTGGGTAACAGCGTCCCCTCTGTCCATATGTCAGTGTTTCATCACAAGAAAACAATAGAGGCTCGTGCTCGCCGTCTTCCTCACCTGCAAACAAATGTGTTAAACCTTGTAAAGACCTCTCTAGGTCTTCAGCAGACGAACATCTCGTAAGACAACCAGATGTTTGTCTGATAAACGACCTGCTGAGGTCGTTTGATGGATTTGTTTGCAAGGGAAGAAGACAATGTGTGGGTGGGGGTGTTTATTTTATTGTGATCAACCCACGGTCTTCTCCTACGCACCTATCTGCCAACTTAAGTGTGTAAAACTGTTATTATTCTATTATGATGAATCTGAAATCATCTCAACGCTGGATTCAATCTGAAAGTATTTTGTGGGTGAGTGAGACAGTTCAGCTATAATTATTTTTAACGTTTTTTTTAACTAATAGAACTTGCGGCTTTTTGTGAGGTGGCCCTTCGTTGCTTAATTGGTCAGGAACAAACACTAGTCCAGTGGTTAATTGGTCAGGAACACTCACTAGTCCAGTGGTTAATTGGTCAGGAACTCAAACTAGTCCAGTGGTTAATTGGTCAGGAACTCACACTAGTCCAGTGGTTAATTGGTCAGGAACACACACTAGTCCAGTGGTTAATGGGTCAGGAACTCACACTAGTCCAGTGGTTAACTGGTCAGGAACTCACACTAGTCCAGTGGTTAATTGGTCAGGAACACACACTAGTCCAGTGGTTAATTGGTCAGGAACTCACACTAGTCCAGTGGTTAATTGGTCAGGAACACACACTAGTCCAGTGGTTAATGGGTCAGCAACACACACTAGTCCAGTGGTTAATGGGTCAGCAACACACACTAGTCCAGTGGTTAATGGGTCAGGAACACACACTAGTCCAGTGGTTAGTCAGGAACACACACTAGTCCAGCGGTTAGTCAGGAACACACACTAGTCCAGTGCTTAATTGGTCAGCAACACACACTAGTCCAGTGGTTAATTGGTCAGGAACACACACACTAGTCCAGTGGTTAATTGGTCAGGAACACACACACTAGTCCAGTGGTTAATGGGTCAGGAACACACACACTAGTCCAGTGGTTAATTGGTCAGGAAATCACACTAGTCCAGTGGTTAATTGGTCAGGAACACACACTAGTCCAGTGGTTAGTCAGGAACACACACTAGTCCAGTGCTTAATTGGTCAGCAACACACACACTAGTCCAGTGGTTAATTGGTCAGGAACTCACACTACTCCAGTGGTTAGTCAGGGACACACACTAGTCCAGTGGATAATTGGTCAGGAACACACACTAGTCCAGTACAGGTCAGCAACACACACTAGTCCAGCGGTTAATGGGTCAGGAACTTCCACTAGTCCAGTGGTTAATGGGCCAGGAAAACACACTAGTCCAGTGGTTAACTGGTCAGGAACTCACACTAGTCCGGGGGTTAATAGGTCAGCAAGACATACTAGTCAAGTAGTTAATTGGTCAGGAACACGCACTAGTCCAGTGGTTAGTCAGGAACACACACTAGTTCAGTGGTTAATGGGTCAGGAGGAACTCACACTATTCCAGTGGTTAATGGGTCAGGAACACACACTAGTCCAGTAGTTAATGGGTAAGGAAAACACTTTAGTCCAGTGGTTAGTCAGGAACACACACTAGTACAGTGGTTAATTGGTCAGGAACACAAACACTAGTCCAGTGGTTAATGGGTAAGGAACACACTCTAGTCCAGTGGTTAGTCAGGAACACACACTAGTACAGTGGTTAATTGGTCAGGAACACACACTAGTCCAGTGGTTAATGGGTCAGGAACACACACTAGTCCAGTGGTTAATTGGTCAGAAACTCACACTACTCCAGTGGTTAGTCAGGGACACACACTAGTCCGGTGGTTAATTGGTCAGGAACTCACACTACTCCAGTGGTTAGTCAGGGACACACACTAGTCCAGTGGTTAATTGGTCAGGAACACACACTAGTCCAGTACAGGTCAGCAACACACACTAGTCCAGTGGTTAATGGGTCAGGAACTCACACTATTCCAGTGGTTAATGGGTCAGGAACACACTCTAGTCCAGTGGTTAGTCAGGAACACACACTAGTCCAGTGGTTAATTGGTCAGGAACACACACTAGTCCAGTGGTTAGTCAGGAACACACACTAGTCCAATGGTTAATGGGTAAGGAACACACACTAGTCCAGTGGTTAGTCAGGAACACACACTAGTCCAGCGGTTAGTCGGGAACACACACTAGTCCAGTGCTTAATTGGTCACCAACACACACTCGTCCAGTGGTTAATTGGTCAGGAACACACACACTAGTCCAGTGGTTAATTGGTCAGGAACTCACACTACTCCAGTGGTTAGTCAGGGACACACACTACTCCAGTGGTTAGTCAGGAACACACACTAGTCCAGTGGTTAGTCAGGAACACACACACTAGTCCAGTGCTTAATTGGTCAGCAACACACACACTAGTCCAGTGCTTAATTGGTCAGGAACACACACACTAGTCCAGTGCTTAATTGGTCAGGAACACACACACTAGTCCAGTGGTTAATTGGTCAGGAACACACACTAGTCCAGTGGTTAATGGGTCAGGAACACACACTAGTCCAGTGGTTAATTGGTCAGAAACTCACACTACTCCAGTGGTTAGTCAGGGACACACACTAGTCCGGTGGTTAATTGGTCAGGAACTCACACTACTCCAGTGGTTAATGGGTCAGCAACACACACTAGTCCAGTGGTTAATGGGTCAGCAACACACACTAGTCCAGTGGTTAATGGGTCAGGAACACACACTAGTCCAGTGGTTAGTCAGGAACACACACTAGTCCAGCGGTTAGTCAGGAACACACACTAGTCCAGTGCTTGATTGGTCAGCAACACACACTAGTCCAGTGGTTAATTGGTCAGGAACACACACACTAGTCCAGTGGTTAATTGGTCAGGAACACACACACTAGTCCAGTGGTTAATGGGTCAGGAACACACACACTAGTCCAGTGGTTAATTGGTCAGGAAATCACACTAGTCCAGTGGTTAATTGGTCAGGAACACACACTAGTCCAGTGGTTAGTCAGGAACACACACTAGTCCAGTGCTTAATTGGTCAGCAACACACACACTAGTCCAGTGGTTAATTGGTCAGGAACTCACACTACTCCAGTGGTTAGTCAGGGACACACACTAGTCCAGTGGTTAATTGGTCAGGAACACACACTAGTCCAGTACAGGTCAGCAACACACACTAGTCCAGCGGTTAATGGGTCAGGAACTTCCACTAGTCCAGTGGTTAATGGGCCAGGAAAACACACTAGTCCAGTGGTTAACTGGTCAGGAACTCACACTAGTCCGGGGGTTAATAGCTCAGCAAGACATACTAGTCAAGTAGTTAATTGGTCAGGAACACACACTAGTCCAGTGGTTAGTCAGGAACACACACTAGTTCAGTGGTTAATGGGTCAGGAGGAACTCACACTATTCCAGTGGTTAATGGGTCAGGAACACACACTAGTCCAGTAGTTAATGGGTAAGGAACACACTTTAGTCCAGTGGTTAGTCAGGAACACACACTAGTACAGTGGTTAATTGGTCAGGAACACAAACACTAGTCCAGTGGTTAATGGGTAAGGAACACACTCTAGTCCAGTGGTTAGTCAGGAACACACACTAGTACAGTGGTTAATTGGTCAGGAACACACACTAGTCCAGTGGTTAATGGGTCAGGAACACACACTAGTCCAGTGGTTAATTGGTCAGAAACTCACACTACTCCAGTGGTTAGTCAGGGACACACACTAGTCCGGTGGTTAATTGGTCAGGAACTCACACTACTCCAGTGGTTAGTCAGGGACACACACTAGTCCAGTGGTTAATTGGTCAGGAACACACACTAGTCCAGTACAGGTCAGCAACACACACTAGTCCAGTGGTTAATGGGTCAGGAACTCACACTATTCCAGTGGTTAATGGGTCAGGAACACACTCTAGTCCAGTGGTTAGTCAGGAACACACACTAGTCCAGTGGTTAATTGGTCAGGAACACACACTAGTCCAGTGGTTAGTCAGGAACACACACTAGTCCAATGGTTAATGGGTAAGGAACACACACTAGTCCAGTGGTTAGTCAGGAACACACACTAGTCCAGCGGTTAGTCGGGAACACACACTAGTCCAGTGCTTAATTGGTCACCAACACACACTCGTCCAGTGGTTAATTGGTCAGGAACACACACACTAGTCCAGTGGTTAATTGGTCAGGAACACACACACTAATCCAGTGGTTAATGGGTCAGGAACACACACTAGTCCAGTGGTTAATTGGTCAGGAACTCACACTACTCCAGTGGTTAGTCAGGGACACACACTAGTCCAGTGGTTAGTCAGGAACACACACTAGTCCAGTGCGTAATTGGTCAGCAACACACACACTAGTCCAGTGGTTAATTGGTCAGGAACACACACACTAGTCCAGTGGTTAATTGGTCAGGAACACACACTAGTCCAGTGGTTAATGGGTCAGGAACACACACTAGTCCAGTGGTTGATTGGTCAGAAACTCACACTACTCCAGTGGTTAGTCAGGGACACACACTAGTCCGGTGGTTAATTGGTCAGGAACTCACACTACTCCAGTGGTTAGTCAGGGACACACACTAGTCCAGTGGTTAATTGGTCAGGAACACACACTAGTCCAGTACAGGTCAGCAACAAACACACGTGCAGTGGTTAATGGGTCAGGAACTCACACTATTCCAGTGGTTAATGGGTCAGGAACACACTCTAGTCCAGTGGTTAGTCAGGAACACACACTAGTCCAGTGGTTAATTGGTCAGGAACACACACTAGTCCAGTGGTTAGTCAGGAACACACACTAGTCCAATGGTTAATGGGTAAGGAACACACACTAGTCCAGTGGTTAGTCAGGAACACACACTAGTCCAGCGGTTAGTCAGGAACACACACTAGTCCAGTGCTTAATTGGTCACCAACACACACTCGTCCAGTGGTTAATTGGTCAGGAACACACACACTAGTCCAGTGGTTAATTGGTCAGGAACACACACACTAATCCAGTGGTTAATGGGTCAGGAACACACACTAGTCCAGTGGTTAATTGGTCAGGAACTCACACTACTCCAGTGGTTAGTCAGGGACACACACTAGTCCAGTGGTTAGTCAGGAACACACACTAGTCCAGTGCGTAATTGGTCAGCAACACACACACTAGTCCAGTGGTTAATTGGTCAGGAACACACACACTAGTCCAGTGGTTAATTGGTCAGCAACACACACTAGTCCAGTGGTTAATTGGTCAGGAACACACACACTAGTCGTGTGGTTAATTGGTCAGGAACACACACACTAGTCCAGTGGTTAATGGGTCAGGAACACACACACTAGTCCAGTGGTTAATTGGTCAGGAAATCACACTAGTCCAGTGGTTAATTGGTCAGGAACACACACTAGTCCAGTGGTTAATCAGGAACACACACTAGTCCAGTGCTTAATTGGTCAGCAACACACACACTAGTCCAGTGGTTAATTGGTCAGGAACACACACACTAGTCCAGTGGTTAATTGGTCAGGAACTCACACTAGTCCAGTGGTTAATGGGTCAGGAACACACACTAGTCCAGTGGTTAATTGGTCAGGAACTCACACTACTCCAGTGGTTAGTAAGGAACACACACTAGTCAGGTGGTTAATTGGTCAGGAGCACACACTAGTCCAGTGGTTAATGGGCCAGGAACACACACTAGTCCAGTGGTTAACTGGTCAGGAACACACGTTAGTCCAGTGGTTCGTCAGCAACACACACTAGTCCAGTGGTTAATGGGTCAGGAGGAACTCATACTATTCCAGTGGTTAATGGGTCAGGAACACACACTAGTCCAGTGGTTAATTGGTCAGGAACTCACACTACTCCAGTGGTTAGTCAGGGACACACACTAGTCCAGTGGTTAATTGGTCAGGAACACACACTAGTCCAGTACAGGTCAGCAACACACACTAGTCCAGCGGTTAATGGGTCAGGAACTTCCACTAGTCCAGTGGTTAATGGGCCAGGAAAACACACTAGTCCAGTGGTTAACTGGTCAGGAACTCACACTAGTCCAGGGGTTAATAGGTCAGCAACACATACTAGTCAAGTAGTTAATTGGTCAGGAAGACACACTAGTCCAGTGGTTAGTCAGGAACACACACTAGTTCAGTGGTTAATGGGTCAGGAGGAACTCACACTATTCCAGTGGTTAATGGGTCAGGAACACACACTAGTCCAGTAGTTAATGGGTAAGGAACACACTTTAGTCCAGTGGTTAGTCAGGAACACACACTAGTACAGTGGTTAATTGGTCAGGAACACAAACACTAGTCCAGTGGTTAATGGGTAAGGAACACACTCTAGTCCAGTGGTTAGTCAGGAACACACACTAGTACAGTGGTGAATTGGTCAGGAACACACACTAGTCCAGTGGTTAATGGGTCAGGAACACACACTAGTCCAGTGGTTAATTGGTCAGAAACTCACACTACTCCAGTGGTTAGTCAGGGACACACACTAGTCCGGTGGTTAATTGGTCAGGAACTCACACTACTCCAGTGGTTAGTCAGGGACACACACTAGTCCAGTGGTTAATTGGTCAGGAACACACACTAGTCCAGTACAGGTCAGCAACACACACTAGTCCAGTGGTTAATGGGTCAGGAACTCACACTATTCCAGTGGTTAATGGGTCAGGAACACACTCTAGTCCAGTGGTTAGTCAGGAACACACACTAGTCCAGTGGTTAATTGGTCAGGAACACACACTAGTCCAGTGGTTAGTCAGGAACACACACTAGTCCAGCGGTTAATGGGTAAGGAACACACACTAGTCCAGTGGTTAGTCAGGAACACACACTAGTCCAGCGGTTAGTCAGGAACACACACTAGTCCAGTGCTTAATTGGTCAGCAACACACACTAGTCCAGTGGTTAATTGGTCAGGAACACACACACTAGTCCAGTGGTTAATTGGTCAGGAACACACACTAGTCCAGTGGTTAATGGGTCAGGAACACACACTAGTCCAGTGGTTAATTGGTCAGAAACTCACACTACTCCAGTGGTTAGTCAGGGACACACACTAGTCCGGTGGTTAATTGGTCAGGAACTCACACTACTCCAGTGGTTAATGGGTCAGCAACACACACTAGTCCAGTGGTTAATGGGTCAGCAACACACACTAGTCCAGTGGTTAATGGGTCAGGAACACACACTAGTCCAGTGGTTAGTCAGGAACACACACTAGTCCAGCGGTTAGTCAGGAACACACACTAGTACAGTGCTTAATTGGTCAGCAACACACACTAGTCCAGTGGTTAATTGGTCAGGAACACACACACTAGTCCAGTGGTTAATTGGTCAGGAACACACACACTAGTCCAGTGGTTAATGGGTCAGGAACACACACACTAGTCCAGTGGTTAATTGGTCAGGAAATCACACTAGTCCAGTGGTTAATTGGTCAGGAACACACACTAGTCCAGTGGTTAGTCAGGAACACACACTAGTCCAGTGCTTAATTGGTCAGCAACACACACACTAGTCCAGTGGTTAATTGGTCAGGAACTCACACTACTCCAGTGGTTAGTCAGGGACACACACTAGTCCAGTGGTTAATTGGTCAGGAACACACACTAGTCCAGTACAGGTCAGCAACACACACTAGTCCAGCGGTTAATGGGTCAGGAACTTCCACTAGTCCAGTGGTTAATGGGCCAGGAAAACACACTAGTCCAGTGGTTAACTGGTCAGGAACTCACACTAGTCCGGGGGTTAATAGCTCAGCAAGACATACTAGTCAAGTAGTTAATTGGTCAGGAACACACACTAGTCCAGTGGTTAGTCAGGAACACACACTAGTTCAGTGGTTAATGGGTCAGGAGGAACTCACACTATTCCAGTGGTTAATGGGTCAGGAACACACACTAGTCCAGTAGTTAATGGGTAAGGAACACACTTTAGTCCAGTGGTTAGTCAGGAACACACACTAGTACAGTGGTTAATTGGTCAGGAACACAAACACTAGTCCAGTGGTTAATGGGTAAGGAACACACTCTAGTCCAGTGGTTAGTCAGGAACACACACTAGTACAGTGGTTAATTGGTCAGGAACACACACTAGTCCAGTGGTTAATGGGTCAGGAACACACACTAGTCCAGTGGTTAATTGGTCAGAAACTCACACTACTCCAGTGGTTAGTCAGGGACACACACTAGTCCGGTGGTTAATTGGTCAGGAACTCACACTACTCCAGTGGTTAGTCAGGGACACACACTAGTCCAGTGGTTAATTGGTCAGGAACACACACTAGTCCAGTACAGGTCAGCAACACACACTAGTCCAGTGGTTAATGGGTCAGGAACTCACACTATTCCAGTGGTTAATGGGTCAGGAACACACTCTAGTCCAGTGGTTAGTCAGGAACACACACTAGTCCAGTGGTTAATTGGTCAGGAACACACACTAGTCCAGTGGTTAGTCAGGAACACACACTAGTCCAATGGTTAATGGGTAAGGAACACACACTAGTCCAGTGGTTAGTCAGGAACACACACTAGTCCAGCGGTTAGTCGGGAACACACACTAGTCCAGTGCTTAATTGGTCACCAACACACACTCGTCCAGTGGTTAATTGGTCAGGAACACACACACTAGTCCAGTGGTTAATTGGTCAGGAACACACACACTAATCCAGTGGTTAATGGGTCAGGAACACACACTAGTCCAGTGGTTAATTGGTCAGGAACTCACACTACTCCAGTGGTTAGTCAGGGACACACACTAGTCCAGTGGTTAGTCAGGAACACACACTAGTCCAGTGCGTAATTGGTCAGCAACACACACACTAGTCCAGTGGTTAATTGGTCAGGAACACACACACTAGTCCAGTGGTTAATTGGTCAGGAACACACACTAGTCCAGTGGTTAATGGGTCAGGAACACACACTAGTCCAGTGGTTGATTGGTCAGAAACTCACACTACTCCAGTGGTTAGTCAGGGACACACACTAGTCCGGTGGTTAATTGGTCAGGAACTCACACTACTCCAGTGGTTAGTCAGGGACACACACTAGTCCAGTGGTTAATTGGTCAGGAACACACACTAGTCCAGTACAGGTCAGCAACAAACACACGTGCAGTGGTTAATGGGTCAGGAACTCACACTATTCCAGTGGTTAATGGGTCAGGAACACACTCTAGTCCAGTGGTTAGTCAGGAACACACACTAGTCCAGTGGTTAATTGGTCAGGAACACACACTAGTCCAGTGGTTAGTCAGGAACACACACTAGTCCAATGGTTAATGGGTAAGGAACACACACTAGTCCAGTGGTTAGTCAGGAACACACACTAGTCCAGCGGTTAGTCAGGAACACACACTAGTCCAGTGCTTAATTGGTCACCAACACACACTCGTCCAGTGGTTAATTGGTCAGGAACACACACACTAGTCCAGTGGTTAATTGGTCAGGAACACACACACTAATCCAGTGGTTAATGGGTCAGGAACACACACTAGTCCAGTGGTTAATTGGTCAGGAACTCACACTACTCCAGTGGTTAGTCAGGGACACACACTAGTCCAGTGGTTAGTCAGGAACACACACTAGTCCAGTGCGTAATTGGTCAGCAACACACACACTAGTCCAGTGGTTAATTGGTCAGGAACACACACACTAGTCCAGTGGTTAATTGGTCAGCAACACACACTAGTCCAGTGGTTAATTGGTCAGGAACACACACACTAGTCGTGTGGTTAATTGGTCAGGAACACACACACTAGTCCAGTGGTTAATGGGTCAGGAACACACACACTAGTCCAGTGGTTAATTGGTCAGGAAATCACACTAGTCCAGTGGTTAATTGGTCAGGAACACACACTAGTCCAGTGGTTAATCAGGAACACACACTAGTCCAGTGCTTAATTGGTCAGCAACACACACACTAGTCCAGTGGTTAATTGGTCAGGAACACACACACTAGTCCAGTGGTTAATTGGTCAGGAACTCACACTAGTCCAGTGGTTAATGGGTCAGGAACACACACTAGTCCAGTGGTTAATTGGTCAGGAACTCACACTACTCCAGTGGTTAGTAAGGAACACACACTAGTCAGGTGGTTAATTGGTCAGGAGCACACACTAGTCCAGTGGTTAATGGGCCAGGAACACACACTAGTCCAGTGGTTAACTGGTCAGGAACACACGTTAGTCCAGTGGTTCGTCAGCAACACACACTAGTCCAGTGGTTAATGGGTCAGGAGGAACTCATACTATTCCAGTGGTTAATGGGTCAGGAACACACACTAGTCCAGTGGTTAATTGGTCAGGAACTCACACTACTCCAGTGGTTAGTCAGGGACACACACTAGTCCAGTGGTTAATTGGTCAGGAACACACACTAGTCCAGTACAGGTCAGCAACACACACTAGTCCAGTGGTTAATGGGTCAGGAACTTCCACTAGTCCAGTGGTTAATGGGCCAGGAAAACACACTAGTCCAGTGGTTAACTGGTCAGGAACTCACACTAGTCCAGGGGTTAATAGGTCAGCAACACATACTAGTCAAGTAGTTAATTGGTCAGGAAGACACACTAGTCCAGTGGTTAGTCAGGAACACACACTAGTTCAGTGGTTAATGGGTCAGGAGGAACTCACACTATTCCAGTGGTTAATGGGTCAGGAACACACACTAGTCCAGTAGTTAATGGGTAAGGAACACACTTTAGTCCAGTGGTTAGTCAGGAACACACACTAGTACAGTGGTTAATTGGTCAGGAACACAAACACTAGTCCAGTGGTTAATGGGTAAGGAACACACTCTAGTCCAGTGGTTAGTCAGGAACACACACTAGTACAGTGGTGAATTGGTCAGGAACACACACTAGTCCAGTGGTTAATGGGTCAGGAACACACACTAGTCCAGTGGTTAATTGGTCAGAAACTCACACTACTCCAGTGGTTAGTCAGGGACACACACTAGTCCGGTGGTTAATTGGTCAGGAACTCACACTACTCCAGTGGTTAGTCAGGGACACACACTAGTCCAGTGGTTAATTGGTCAGGAACACACACTAGTCCAGTACAGGTCAGCAACACACACTAGTCCAGTGGTTAATGGGTCAGGAACTCACACTATTCCAGTGGTTAATGGGTCAGGAACACACTCTAGTCCAGTGGTTAGTCAGGAACACACACTAGTCCAGTGGTTAATTGGTCAGGAACACACACTAGTCCAGTGGTTAGTCAGGAACACACACTAGTCCAGTGGTTAATGGGTAAGGAACACACACTAGTCCAGTGGTTAGTCAGGAACACACACTAGTCCAGCGGTTAGTCAGGAACACACACTAGTCCAGTGCTTAATTGGTCAGCAACACACACTAGTCCAGTGGTTAATTGGTCAGGAACACACACACTAGTCCAGTGGTTAATTGGTCAGGAACACACACACTATTCCAGTGGTTAATGGGTCAGGAACACACACTAGTCCAGTGGTTAATTGGTCAGGAACTCACACGACTCCAGTGGTTAGTCAGGGACACACACTAGTCCAGTGGTTAGTCAGGAACACACACTAGTCCAGTGCTTAATTGGTCAGCAACACACACACTAGTCCAGTGCTTAATTGGTCAGGAACACACACACTAGTCCAGTGGTTAATTGGTCAGCAACACACACTAGTCCCGTGGTTAATTGGTCAGGAACACACACACTAGTCCAGTGGTTAATTGGTCAGGAACACGCACACTAGTCCAATGGTTAATGGCTCAGGAACACACACACTAGTCCAGTGGTTAATTGGTCAGGAAATCACACTAGTCCAGTGGTTAATTGGTCAGGAACTCACACTACTCCAGTGGTTAGTCAGGGACACACACTAGTCCAGTGGTTAGTCAGGAACACACACTAGTCCAGTGGTTAGTCAGGAACACACACACTAGTCCAGTGCTTAATTGGTCAGCAACACACACACTAGTCCAGTGCTTAATTGGTCAGGAACACACACACTAGTCCAGTGCTTAATTGGTCAGGAACACACACACTAGTCCAGTGGTTAATTGGTCAGGAACACACACACTAGTCCAGTGGTTAATGGGTCAGGAACACACACACTATTCCAGTGGTTAATCGGTCAGGAACACACACTAGTCCAGTGGTTAATTGGTCAGGAACTCACACTACTCCAGTGGTTAGTCAGGGACACACACTAGTCCAGTGGTTAGTCAGGAACACACACTAGTCCAGTGCTTAATTGGTCAGCCACACACACACTAGTCCAGTGCTTAATTGGTCAGCAACACACACACTAGTCCAGTGCTTAATTGGTCAGGAACACACACACACTAGTCCAGTGGTTAATTGTTCAGCAACACACACTAGTCCAGTGGTTAACGGGTCAGGAACACACACACTAGTCCAGTGGTTAATTGGTCAGGAAATCACACTAGTCCAGTGGTTAATTGGTCAGGAACACACACTAGTCCAGTGGTTAGTCAGGAACACACACTAGTCCAGTGCTTAATTGGTCAGCAACACACACACTAGTCCAGTGGTTAGTCAGGAACACACACTAGTCCAGTGCTTAATTGGTCAGCAACACACACACTAGTCCAGTGCTTAATTGGTCAGGAACACACACACTAGTCCAGTCGTTAATTGGTCAGCAACACACACTAGTCCAGTGGTTAATTGGTCAGGAACACACACACTAGTCCAGTGGTTAATTGGTCAGGAACACACACACTAGTCCAATGGTTAATGGCTCAGGAACACACACACTAGTCCAGTGGTTAATTGGTCAGGAAATCACACTAGTCCAGTGGTTAATTGGTCAGGAACTCACACTACTCCAGTGGTTAGTCAGGGACACACACTACTCCAGTGGTTAGTCAGGAACACACACTAGTCCAGTGGTTAGTCAGGAACACACACACTAGTCCAGTGCTTAATTGGTCAGCAACACACACACTAGTCCAGTGCTTAATTGGTCAGGAACACACACACTAGTCCAGTGCTTAATTGGTCAGGAACACACACACTAGTCCAGTGGTTAATTGGTCAGGAACACACACTAGTCCAGTGGTTAATTGGTCAGGAACTCACACTACTCCAGTGGTTAGTCAGGGACACACACTAGTCCAGTGGTTAATTGGTCAGGAACACACACTAGTCCAGTACAGGTCAGCAACACACACTAGTCCAGCGGTTAATGGGTCAGGAACTTCCACTAGTCCAGTGGTTAATGGGCCAGGAAAACACACTAGTCCAGTGGTTAACTGGTCAGGAACTCACACTAGTCCAGGGGTTAATAGGTCAGCAACACATACTAGTCAAGTAGTTAATTGGTCAGGAAGACACACTAGTCCAGTGGTTAGTCAGGAACACACACTAGTTCAGTGGTTAATGGGTCAGGAGGAACTCACACTATTCCAGTGGTTAATGGGTCAGGAACACACACTAGTCCAGTAGTTAATGGGTAAGGAACACACTTTAGTCCAGTGGTTAGTCAGGAACACACACTAGTACAGTGGTTAATTGGTCAGGAACACAAACACTAGTCCAGTGGTTAATGGGTAAGGAACACACTCTAGTCCAGTGGTTAGTCAGGAACACACACTAGTACAGTGGTGAATTGGTCAGGAACACACACTAGTCCAGTGGTTAATGGGTCAGGAACACACACTAGTCCAGTGGTTAATTGGTCAGAAACTCACACTACTCCAGTGGTTAGTCAGGGACACACACTAGTCCGGTGGTTAATTGGTCAGGAACTCACACTACTCCAGTGGTTAGTCAGGGACACACACTAGTCCAGTGGTTAATTGGTCAGGAACACACACTAGTCCAGTACAGGTCAGCAACACACACTAGTCCAGTGGTTAATGGGTCAGGAACTCACACTATTCCAGTGGTTAATGGGTCAGGAACACACTCTAGTCCAGTGGTTAGTCAGGAACACACACTAGTCCAGTGGTTAATTGGTCAGGAACACACACTAGTCCAGTGGTTAGTCAGGAACACACACTAGTCCAGTGGTTAATGGGTAAGGAACACACACTAGTCCAGTGGTTAGTCAGGAACACACACTAGTCCAGCGGTTAGTCAGGAACACACACTAGTCCAGTGCTTAATTGGTCAGCAACACACACTAGTCCAGTGGTTAATTGGTCAGGAACACACACACTAGTCCAGTGGTTAATTGGTCAGGAACACACACACTATTCCAGTGGTTAATGGGTCAGGAACACACACTAGTCCAGTGGTTAATTGGTCAGGAACTCACACGACTCCAGTGGTTAGTCAGGGACACACACTAGTCCAGTGGTTAGTCAGGAACACACACTAGTCCAGTGCTTAATTGGTCAGCAACACACACACTAGTCCAGTGCTTAATTGGTCAGGAACACACACACTAGTCCAGTGGTTAATTGGTCAGCAACACACACTAGTCCCGTGGTTAATTGGTCAGGAACACACACACTAGTCCAGTGGTTAATTGGTCAGGAACACGCACACTAGTCCAATGGTTAATGGCTCAGGAACACACACACTAGTCCAGTGGTTAATTGGTCAGGAAATCGCACTAGTCCAGTGGTTAATTGGTCAGGAACTCACACTACTCCAGTGGTTAGTCAGGGACACACACTAGTCCAGTGGTTAGTCAGGAACACACACTAGTCCAGTGGTTAGTCAGGAACACACACACTAGTCCAGTGCTTAATTGGTCAGCAACACACACACTAGTCCAGTGCTTAATTGGTCAGGAACACACACACTAGTCCAGTGCTTAATTGGTCAGGAACACACACACTAGTCCAGTGGTTAATTGGTCAGGAACACACACACTAGTCCAGTGGTTAATGGGTCAGGAACACACACACTATTCCAGTGGTTAATCGGTCAGGAACACACACTAGTCCAGTGGTTAATTGGTCAGGAACTCACACTACTCCAGTGGTTAGTCAGGGACACACACTAGTCCAGTGGTTAGTCAGGAACACACACTAGTCCAGTGCTTAATTGGTCAGCAACACACACACTAGTCCAGTGCTTAATTGGTCAGCAACACACACACTAGTCCAGTGCTTAATTGGTCAGGAACACACACACACTAGTCCAGTGGTTAATTGGTCAGCAACACACACTAGTCCAGTGGTTAACGGGTCAGGAACACACACACTAGTCCAGTGGTTAATTGGTCAGGAAATCACACTAGTCCAGTGGTTAATTGGTCAGGAACACACACTAGTCCAGTGGTTAGTCAGGAACACACACTAGTCCAGTGCTTAATTGGTCAGCAACACACACACTAGTCCAGTGGTTAGTCAGGAACACACACTAGTCCAGTGCTTAATTGGTCAGCAACACACACACTAGTCCAGTGCTTAATTGGTCAGGAACACACACACTAGTCCAGTCGTTAATTGGTCAGCAACACACACTAGTCCAGTGGTTAATTGGTCAGGAACACACACACTAGTCCAGTGGTTAATTGGTCAGGAACACACACACTAGTCCAATGGTTAATGGCTCAGAAACACACACACTAGTCCAGTGGTTAATTGGTCAGGAAATCACACTAGTCCAGTGGTTAATTGGTCAGGAACTCACACTACTCCAGTGGTTAGTCAGGGACACACACTACTCCAGTGGTTAGTCAGGAACACACACTAGTCCAGTGGTTAGTCAGGAACACACACACTAGTCCAGTGCTTAATTGGTCAGCAACACACACACTAGTCCAGTGCTTAATTGGTCAGGAACACACACACTAGTCCAGTGCTTAATTGGTCAGGAACACACACACTAGTCCAGTGGTTAATTGGTCAGGAACACACACACTAGTCCAGTGGTTAATGGGTCAGGAACACACACACTATTCCAGTGGTTAATGGGTCAGGAACACACACTAGTCCAGTGGTTAATTGGTCAGGAACTCACACTACTCCAGTGGTTAGTCAGGGACACACACTAGTCCAGTGGTTAGTCAGGAACACACACTAGTCCAGTGCTTAATTGGTCAGCAACACACACACTAGTCCAGTGCTTAATTGGTCAGCAACACACACACTAGTCCAGTGCTTAATTGGTCAGGAACACACACACACTAGTCCAGTGGTTAATTGGTCAGCAACACACACTAGTCCAGTGGTTAATGGGTCAGGAACACACACACTAGTCCAGTGGTTAATTGGTCAGGAAATCACACTAGTCCAGTGGTTAATTGGTCAGGAACACACACTAGTCCAGTGGTTAGTCAGGAACACACACTAGTCCAGTGCTTAATTGGTCAGCAACACACACACTAGTCCAGTGGTTAATTGGTCAGGAACACACACACTAGTCCAGTGGTTAATTGGTCAGGAACTCACACTAGTCCAGTGGTTAATGGGTCAGGAACACACACTAGTCCAGTGATTAATTGGTCAGGAACTCACACTACTCCAGTGGTTAGTAAGGAACACACACTAGTCAGGTGGTTAATTGGTCAGGAGCACACACTAGTCCAATCGTTAATGGGCCAGGAACACACACTAGTCCAGTGGTTAACTGGTCAGGAACACACGTTAGTCCAGTGGTTCGTCAGCAACACACACTAGTCCAGTGGTTAATGGGTCAGGAGGAACTCATACTATTCCAGTGGTTAATGGGTCAGGAACACACACTAGTCCAGTGGTTAATTGGTCAGGAACTCACACTACTCCAGTGGTTAGTCAGGGACACACACTAGTCCAGTGGATAATTGGTCAGGAACACACACTAGTCCAGTACAGGTCAGCAACACACACTAGTCCAGCGGTTAATGGGTCAGGAACTTCCACTAGTCCAGTGGTTAATGGGCCAGGAAAACACACTAGTCCAGTGGTTAACTGGTCAGGAACTCACACTAGTCCAGGGGTTAATAGGTCAGCAACACATACTAGTCAAGTAGTTAATTGGTCAGGAACACACACTAGTCCAGTGGTTAGTCAGGAACACACACTAGTTCAGTGGTTAATCGGTCAGGAGGAACTCACACTATTCCAGTGGTTAATGGGTCAGGAACACACACTAGTCCAGTAGTTAATGGGTAAGGAACACACTTTAGTCCAGTGGTTAGTCAGGAACACACACTAGTACAGTGGTTAATTGGTCAGGAACACAAACACTAGTCCAGTGGTTAATGCGTAAGGAACACACTCTAGTCCAGTGGTTAGTCAGGAACACACACTAGTACAGTGGTTAATTGGTCAGGAACACACACTAGTCCAGTGGTTAATGGGTCAGGAACACACACTAGTCCAGTGGTTAATTGGTCAGAAACTCACACTACTCCAGTGGTTAGTCAGGGACACACACTAGTCCGGTGGTTAATTGGTCAGGAACTCACACTACTCCAGTGGTTAGTCAGGGACACACACTATTCCAGTGGTTAATTGGTCAGGAACACACACTAGTCCAGTACAGGTCAGCAACACACACTAGTCCAGTGGTTAATGGGTCAGGAACTCACACTATTCCAGTGGTTAATGGGTCAGGAACACACTCTAGTCCAGTGGTTAGTCAGGAACACACACTAGTCCAGTGGTTAATTGGTCAGGAACACACACTAGTCCAGTGGTTAGTCAGGAACACACACTAGTCCAGTGGTTAATGGGTAAGGAACACACACTAGTCCAGTGGTTAGTCAGGAACACACACTAGTCCAGCGGTTAGTCAGGAACACATACTAGTCCAGTGCTTAATTGGTCAGCAACACACACTAGTCCAGTGGTTAATTGGTCAGGAACACACACACTAGTCCAGTGGTTAATTGGTCAGGAACACACACACTATTCCAGTGGTTAATGGGTCAGGAACACACACTAGTCCAGTGGTTAATTGGTCAGGAACTCACACTACTCCAGTGGTTAGTCAGGGACACACACTAGTCCAGTGGTTAGTCAGGAACACACACTAGTCCAGTGCTTAATTGGTCAGCAACACACACACTAGTCCAGTGCTTAATTGGTCAGGAACACACACACTAGTCCAGTGGTTAATTGGTCAGCAACACACACTAGTCCAGTGGTTAATTGGTCAGGAACACACACACTAGTCCAGTGGTTAATTGGTCAGGAACACACACACTAGTCCAGTGGTTAATGGGTCAGGAACACACACACTAGTCCAGTGGTTAATTGGTCAGGAAATCACGCTAGTCCAGTGGTTAATTGGTCAGGAACACACACTAGTCCAGTGGTTAGTCAGGAACACACACTAGTCCAGTGCTTAATTGGTCAGCAACACACACACTAGTCCAGTGGTTAATTGGTCAGGAACACACACACTAGTCCAGTGGTTAATTGGTGAGGAACTCACACTAGTCCAGTGGTTAATGGGTCAGGAACACACACTAGTCCAGTGGTTAATTGGTCAGGAACTCACACTACTCCAGTGGTTAGTAAGGAACACACACTAGTCAGGTGGTTAATTGGTCAGGAGCACACACTAGTCCAGTGGTTAATGGGCCAGGAACACACACTAGTCCAGTGGTTAACTGGTCAGGAACACACGTTAGTCCAGTGGTTCGTCAGCAACACACACTATTCCAGTGGTTAATGGGTCAGGAGGAACTCATACTATTCCAGTGGTTAATGGGTCAGGAACACACACTAGTCCAGTGGTTAATTGGTCAGGAACTCACACTACTCCAGTGGTTAGTCAGGGACACACACTAGTCCAGTGGTTAATTGGTCAGGAACACACACTAGTCCAGTACAGGTCAGCAACACACACTAGTCCAGTGGTTAATGGGTCAGGAACTCACACTATTACAGTGGTTAATGCGTCAGGAACACACTCTAGTCCAGTGGTTAGTCAGGAACACACACTAGTCCAGTGGTTAATTGGTCAGGAACACACACTAGTCCAGTGGTTAGTCAGGAACACACACTAGTCCAGTGGTTAATGGGTAAGGAACACACACTAGTCCAGTGGTTAGTCAGGAACACACACTAGTCCAGCGGTTAGTCAGGAACACAGTAGTCCAGTGCTTAATTGGTCAGCAACACACGCTAGTCCAGTGGTTAATTGGTCAGGAACACACACACTAGTCCAGTGGTTAATTGGTCAGGAACACACACTAGTCCAGTGGTTAATTGGTCAGGAACTCACACTACTCCAGTGGTTAGTCAGGGACACACACTAGTCCAGTGGTTAGTCAGGAACACACACTAGTCCAGTGGTTAATGGATAGCAACTCACACTAGTCCAGTGGTTAATTGGTCAGGAACTCACACTAGTCCAGTGGTTAATTGGTCAGGAACACACACTAGTCCAGTGGTTAATTGGTCAGGAACACACACTAGTCCAGTGTTTAATTGGTCAGGAACTCACACTAGTCCAGTGGTTAATTGGTCAGCAACACGCACTAGTCCAGTGTTTAATGGGTCAGGAACACACACACTAGTCCAGTGGTTAATTGGTCAGGAACCTACACTAGTCCAGTGGTTAATAGGTCAGCAACACGCACTAGTCCAGTGGTTAATGGGTCAGGAACACACACACTAGTCCAGTGGTTAATTGGTCAGGAACACAAACTAGTCCAGTGGTTAATTGGTCAGGAACACAAACTAGTCCAGTGGTTAATGGGTCAGGAACACACACTAGTCCAGTGGTTAATAGGTCAGCAACATACACTAGTCCAGTGGTTAATTGGTCAGGAACACACACTAGTCCAGTGGTTAATTGGTCAGGAACACACACTAGTCCAGTGGTTAATGGGTCAGGAACACACACTAGTACAGTGGTTAACGGGTCAGCAACACACACTAGTCCAGTGGTTAATTGGTCAGGAACTCACACTAGTCCAGTGGTTAATGGGTCAGGAACACACACTAGTACAGTGGTTAATTGTATAGGAACACACACTAGTCCAGTGGTTAATGGGTCAGGAACACACACTAGTCCAGCGGTTAATGGGTCAGGAACACACACTAGTACAGTGGTTAATGGGTCAGCAACACACAGTAGTCCAGTGGTTAATTGTATAGGAACTCACACTATTCCAGTGGTTAATGGGTCAGGAACACACACTAGTCCAGTGGTTAATTGTATAGGAACACACACTAGTCCAGTGGTTAATGGGTCAGGAACACACACTAGTCCAGTGGTTAATGGGTCAGGAACACACACTAGTCCAGCGGTTAATGGGTCAGGAACACACACTAGTCCAGCGGTTAATGGGTCAGGAACACACATTAGTCCAGCGGTTAATGGGTCAGGAACACACACTAGTCCAGTGGTTAATGGGTCAGGAACACACACTAGTCCAGTGGTTAATGGGTCAGGAACACACACTAGTCCAGTGGCTCTAATCACTTCTCTGTGTTAACACCCAGTCGTACTTGTTTTTATTCTATCAGATCTTCCAGTTATTTAATCATGGTAAGACCTGAAGTTAAGAGTACGAGTCACTGCACTTGGGTGGTAAACCAATAAATAAATAACTCAAACTTTATTCCTACAGCACATGTTGTACATTAAAATGCAATGCAGGGGGATTTTAAGATCAGGCGCATGGTTTTCTTGATTCACCCCGTTTATTGTAAAGTGACTTTGTGTGTTAGAAAAGTGTTATATAAGTATTATTTATTATTATTATTATTATTATTATTATTATCAGAAAAGGTAGGTAAGCTAACTAAAAAAACAAACTAAACAAATATGACAAAACTAAATTTATTTAAAAAACTAGACGTTTTGTTTAGTTGTTTTAGTTAGTTTAGTTTTTTCGTTAGTACTTTAACTACTAAAAATCTAAACTAAAGTAAACAAACGTGACTAAACTAAACTAGCTAAAAAAACTAATCAAAACAACTAAACTACTAACAATTAAAAAAAACTAAACTAAAAACATGCTAGACTGAAAACGGACAGAGTAGAGAAAACAAAGTGAATAAGATGGACAGGTAATAGGAATGAACCTTTCTCTACTACTACTTTCGGCTGCTCCCGTTAGGGGTCGCCACAGCGGAACATCCGTTTCCATTTCTTCCTGTCTTCTAAGTCTTCCTCTGTCACACCAGCCACCTGCATGTCTTCCCTCACCACATCCATAAACCTCCTCTTTGGCCTTCCTCTTCTCCTCTTCCCTGGCAGCTCCATATTCAGCATCCTTCTCCCAATATACTCAGCATCTCTCCTCCACACATGTCCAAGCCATCTCAATCTTGCCTCTCTTGCTTTGTCTCCAAACCGTCCAACCTGAGCGGTCCCTCTAATATAATCGTTCCTAATCCTGTCCTTCTTCGTTACTCCCAGTGAAAATCTTAGCATCTTCAACTCTGCCACCTCCAGCTCCGCCTCCTGTCTTTTCGTCAGTGCCAATGTCTCCAAACCATATAACATAGCTGGTCTCACAACCATCTTGTAAACTTTCCCTTTAACTCTTGCTGGTACCCTTCTGTCAAATCACTCCTGACACTATTCTCCACCCACTCCAACCTGCCTGCACTCTCTTTTTCACCTCTCTACTGCACTCCCCGTTACTTTGGACAGTTGACCCCAAGTATTTAAACTCAGATGTCTTTGTCACCTCCACTCCTTGCATCCTGACCATTCCACTGTCCTCTCTCTCATTCACGCATAGGTATTCCGTCTTGCTCCTACTGACTTTCATTCCTCTTCTCTCCAGTGCATACCTCCACCTCTCCAGGCTCTCCTCAACCTGCACCCTACTCTCAGTACAGATCACAATGTCATCCGCGAACATCATCGTCCATGGAGACTCCTGCCTGATCTTGTCCGTCAACCTGTCCATCACCATTGCAAACAAGAAAGGGCTAAGAGCCGATCCTTGATGTAATCCCACCTCCACCTTGAACCCATCCGTCATTCCAACCGCACACCTCACCATTGTCACACTTCCCTCATACGTATCCTGCACCACTCCTACATACTTCTCTGCAACTCCTGACTTCCTCATACAATACCACACCTCCTCTCTCGGTACTCTGTCATAAGCTTTCTCTAAATCTACAAAGACACAGTGCAACTCTTTCTGGCCTTCTCTATACTTCTCAATCAACATTCTCAAAGCAAACATCGCATCTGTGGTGCTCTTTCGTGGCATGAAACCATACTGCTGCTCGCTGATCGTCACCTCTCCTCTTAACCTAGCTTCTATTACTCTTTCCCAAATCTTCATGCTGTGGCTGATCAACTTTATACCTCTGTAGTTGTTACAGTTCTGCACATCGCCCTTGTTCTTGAAAATCGGTACCAGTATGCTTCTTCTCCACTCCTCAGGCATCCTCTCACTTTCCAGGATTGTGTTAAACAATCTAGTTAGAAACTCCACTGCCATCTCTCCTAAACATCTCCATGCCTCCACAGGTATGTCATCAGGACCAACTGCCTTTCCATTCTTCATCCTCTTCATAGCTGCCCTCACTTCCTCCTTGCTAATCCGCTGAACTTCCTGATTCACTATCCCTACATCATCCAACCTTCTCTCTCTCTCTCATTTTCTTCATTCATCAGCCCCTCAAAGTATTCCTTCCACCTTCTTAGCACACTCTCCTCGCTTGTCAGCACATTTCCATCTCTATCCTTGATTGCCCTAACTTGCTGCACATCCTTTGCAGCTTGGTCCCTCTGTCTAGCCAATCGGTACAAGTCCTTTTCTCCTTCCTTAGTGTCTAATCTGTCATACAACTCACCATACGCCTTTTCCTTTGCCTTTGCCACCTCTCTCTTTGCTTTACGCTGCATCTCCTTGTACTCCTGTCTACTTTCTTCATCTCTCTGACTATCCCACTTCTTCTTTGCCAACCTTTTCCTCTGTATAATTTGCTGTACTTCCTCATTCCACCACCAAGTCTCCTTGTCTTCCTTCCTCTGTCCTGATGACACACCAAGTACCTTCCTAGCTGTCTCCCTCACTATTTCTGCAGTGGTTTTCCAGCCATCTGGCAACTCTTCACTACCACCCAGTGCCTGTCTTAACTCCTGCCTGAACTCCACACAACAGTCTTCCTTCTTCAACTTCCACCATTTGATCTTCGGCTGTGTCTTCACTCGCTTCCTCTTCTTGGTCTCCAAAGTCATCCTACAGACCACCATCCGATGCTGCCTGGCTACGCTCTCCCCTGTCACCACCTTGCAGTCTCCAATCCCTTTTAGATGGTGCCTTCTACATAAGATATAGTCCACCTGTGTGCACTTTCCTCCACTCTTGTACGTCACCCTGTGTTCCTCCCTCCTCTTGAAATATGTATTCACCACAGCCATTTCCATCCTTTTCGCAAAATCGACCACCATCTGTCCTTCCACATTTCTCTTCTTGACTCCATACTTTCCCATCACCTCCTCATCACCTCTGTTCCCTTCACCAACATGTCCATTGAAGTCCGCTCCAATCACCACTCTCTCCTCCTTGGGTACCCTCTCCACCATGTCGTCCAACTCATTCCAGAATTCTTCTTTTTCATCCATCTCACACCCAACTTGCGGGGCATATGCGCTGATAACATTCAGCAATAAACCTTCAATTTCCAGCTTCATACTCATCACTCTGTCTGACACTCTCTTCACCCCCAGCACGCTCTTGACATACTCTTCCTTCAGAATTACCCCTACCCCATTTCTCCTCCCATTCACACCATGGTAGAAGAGTTTGAACCCACCTCCGATACTCCTGGCCTTACTCCCCTTCCACCTGGTCTCTTGCACACACAGTATGCCTACCTTTCTTCTTTCCATCATGTCAGCCAGCTCTCTCCCTTTACCAGTCATAGTGCCAACATTCAAAGTTCCAACTCTCACCTCCACATGCCTACCCTTCCTCCTCTCTAGCTGCCTCTGGACATGCTTTCCTCCTCTCCTTCTCCTTCGCCCAACAGTAGCATAGTTTCCACCGACACCCTGCTGGTTAACAGTACCGGTGGCGGTCGTTGGTAACCCGGGCCTCGACCGATCCGGTATGTAAGTCTTATTTATGATCCGCATATTTCATTTGGCAAATGAAATGAACCTTTCTAAAGGTTAGAAATAGATAGAATAGAACGAAACAAGCGTTTTCCAGCAGTTCGCATGTCATTCCACAGGGCGGCGCTGCCGTTTCGTTCCGAACCTGCGCGGAGACGCAAGCTCGTGTTCTCCCGCTCAGCCTCGCTGAGCTTCAACTCCTCGAGTTTCTCGCACGCGGGCGCGGGTGAGGTCACCTTCTACTTTACACGCGCGTACGTCAGCGCGGCGCAGCGAGTTAAATCCGACCCGCGCCATTTTAACGCAAGCCCCCGGGGACGCGCACGGCGGAGGACGCGCGTAATGCGGAGGACGCGCGTAATGCGGAGGACGCGCGTAATGCGGAGGACGCGCGGGGGGGGGCGCGTCCACGCCGCTGAAGAGCCGCCGTGAGCGCGCCCCCGTCACCTGTTGCCGTCCGGACTCCGCCAAACAAACCAAGTTCCCCGCTTTCTTCAGTTAGGGACGCGGACTTAGGTAAGGAGCTTCTAGGGTTTCCTGCCGAGAGCGGCTTGTAGTCGGCGACAGGTGGCCTCGGTAGCCGCCTTGTTGACGTGTTCCCGGGCCGGGCCGTTTCGGTCTCTCTCCCGTGTTTCGTGTCGGGGTTTTTAGAGGTGCCGCCGGCTGGGGAGATGAGACCAGCTGGTGTGCTGACAGGTGCTGGGCGGGTTTAGGCCAGGCTGCTGTGTTTGGGTCCAGACGACCCGCTGAAAGGACTCCTGCTACCCGTACACGGTGTTGGTGGCAGGTGGCAGGTGAGGAGGGACAAGGCAGCCCGGGTGTTCCCACATAAATACCACAGTCCACAGGTGGCCCCGGCCGCTCACCATGCATCCCTGCTGGGATCGAACACAGCACCAGGACTGAGCTCGGCTGTCCAGCCTGGCCGGGAAGCGGTCTGCTGGCGGTCCTACGCCTTCACTCCGCTAATTCCTCGGTTGGGACAGAAATGATGATGTGCTGAACAACTTTTTTGTTGTTAGTTATTAGCGGTAGTTGGTTTTACTGAGCACCTTGTTCCTTAACGCGTTCCGAGCTGTGTTTGCTGCGTGCCGCAGAACCCGTTCCCTGTCCATTCCCTGTCCGTTCCCTGTCCATTCCCTGTGCATTCCCTGTTCTTTCCCTGTCCATTCCCTGTCCGTTCCCTGTCCGTTCCCTGTCCATTCCCTGTCCGTCCCCTGTCCGTCCCCTGTCCGTTCCCTGTTCTTTCCCTGTCCGTTCCCTGTCCATTCCCTGTTCTTTCCCTGTCCATTCCCTGTTCTTTCCCTGTCCATTCCCTGTCCGTTCCCTGTCCGTTCCCTGTCCGTTCCCTGTCCATTCCCTGTTCTTTCCCTGTCCATTCCCTGTTCTTTCCCTGTCCATTCCCTGTTCTTTCCCTGTCCGTCCCCTGTCCGTTCCCTGTCCATTCCCTGTCCGCCCCCTGTCCGTTCCCTGTCCATTCCCTGTTCTTTCCTTGTCCGTTCCCTGTCCATTCCCTGTCCGTTCCCTGTTCTTTCCCTGTCCGTTCCCTGTCTTCCACCCCGTGATTCCTAAATGCCCAGAACGGGGCATGAGCTCAGCTGCGGTAATGAAGTGGTGAGAAGGGCCGCGTCCTTCACATTTCACCTGCCTGACCCCACAGTCGTCCTTCTGAACTCCCAACAGTCCGGCTTGTGTGTCACTTCTTAAGCAGGTATCGTCACTTTTCTCTCTTCTGCCGCTGCGCTGAACGGGAATAAAGGGAAAAGCGCTGTATGGGAATAGCAGGGAAAAGTGCTGTATGGGAATAAAGGGAAAACGCGCTGTATGGGAATAGCAGGGGGAAGCGCTGTATGGGAATAGCAGGGGGAAGCGCTGTACGGGAATAGCAGGGAAAACGCGCTGTATGGGAATAGCAGGGAAAATGCGCTGTATGGGAATAGCAGGGAAAAGCGCTGTATGGGAATAGCAGGGGGAAGCGCTGTATGGGAATAGCAGGGGGAAGCGCTGTATGGGAATAAAGGGAAAATGCGCTGTACGGGAATAAAGGGAAAACGCGCTGTATGGGAGTAGCGGGGAACTGGAAGGTGTCTGATACCGAGAAAGCTTTTGATAGTTCACTTTGAGTAGGTGAGTGCAAGTGGGTCCATGCCAACCCAGTGATGGTTGGTGCTTGGGGATGCGGTTATAGCCCGCATGAGGTCATGTGTAATGTGAGTGCAGGTATGTGCTCTATGTCCTTCAAGCCCCCCCCCCCCCCCCGCGCTGAGGCCACTCACCACAGTCTGCAGGCGAGAGAGGCTCTTGGTTTTAAAGTCAAGCTGGGTTTCGTGGGCACACTTGAACTTGCTTGTTGTCTGCGTCATGTTGTTCTTTATCTGAAGCTGTGAAAGGTGGTGGGGGGGGGTTGTGTGTGTGTGTGTGTGGGGGGGGGGGTTGTGTGACGGGGTGCTGCTCTGGTGGGTGTTCGTCTCGTCCCCTCTGTAAATATAACCCCTTCACTACAACACAGGGGATTAAATGAAGGGGTTTTCGTCAGTCCTGGGGACAAATGGGGTGTGGGGGAAGAGCAGGGTTGTGTACTGAGGGGCCTTTGGGTTTGCGGTCTCTTGGTGTGTTAAACGTGCGTAGGCTGAGTCCTGTGTTGGGTAGGAGTCATTGTTTGGAATGTTGTGTCAGGAGTGTGTTCGTGATGGTGTGCTGATCATGCCCGGGTTAGGTTCCCTCGCAAATACAAGACGCAGGTCTGTCATAATTCAGATATTTGGCACGAGAAGTTCGTCACATCCTGCCACTCAAGGATGGTTTTTATAACGGCACCCAAATTAACTGTAAAAAACAAAACAAAAGAAAAGAAGTTGCTGCATAAGCGTACGCCTGCTTGAGGACTGCCACCCTCAGGGATTGGGATCAACGAGAGGCAGGCACCGTCTCTGCCCTTCTCACCAAGGGCGTATAAGAAATCCGTTACTTCACGCTGAGTTACTTCAAATGGTAAAATGTTCTGCTTCATTTCCTAACAATCTATGACGTGCTCGACCTCCCGGCATGTGCTTTTAATAGCAACAGCAACTGTGGGATGTTGTTCAGTGTAATCTAGTAAGGTGTTGTTCAGTGTAATCTAGTAAGTGTTCAGTGTAATCTAGTGAAGTGTTGTTCAGTGTAATCTAGTAAGTGTTCAATGTAATCTAGTAAAGTGTTGTTCAGTGTAATCTAGTAAAGTGTTGTTCAGTGTAATCTAGTAAGTGTTCAATGTAATCTAGTAAGTGTTCAGTGTAATCTAGTAAGGTGTTGTTCAATGTAATCTAGTAAAGTGTTGTTCAATGTAATCTAGTAAGGTGTTGTTCAATGTAATCTAGTAAGTGTTCAGTGTAATCTAGTAAGGTGTTGTTCAATGTAATCTAGTAAAGTGTTGTTCAGTGTAGTCTAGTAAGGTGTTGTTCAATGTAATCTAGTAAACTGTTGTTCAATGTAATCTAGTAAGTGTTCAGTGTAATCTAGTAAGGTGTTGTTCAATGTAATCTAGTAAAGTGTTGTTCAATGTAATCTAGTAAGGTGTTGTTCAGTGTAATCTAGTAAGGTGTTCAGTGTAATCGAGTAAGGTGTTCAGTGTAATCTAGTAAGGTGTTGTTCAATGTAATCTAGTAAGGTGTTGTTCAATGTAATTTAGTAAGGTGTTGTTCAGTGTAATCTAGTAAGGTGTTGTTCAATGTAATCTAGTAAGTGTTCAGTGTAATCTAGTAAAGTGTTGTTCAGTGTAATCTAGTAAGGTGTTGTTCAATGTAATCTAGTAAAGTGTTGTTCAATGTAATCTAGTAAGGTGTTGTTCAGTGTAATCTTGTAAAGTGTTGTTCAATGTAATCTAGTAAGGTGTTGTTCAGTGTAATCTAGTAAAGTGTTGTTCAGTGTAATCTAGTAAAGTGTTGTTCAGTGTAATCTAGTAAAGTGTTGTTCAGTGTAATCTAGTAAAGTGTTGTTCAGTGTAATCTAGTAAAGTGTTGTTCAATATAATCTAGTAAGTGTTCAATGTAATCTAGTAAAGTGTTGTTCAGTGTAATCTAGTAAACTGTTGTTCAGTGTAATCTAGTAAGGTGTTGTTCAATGTAATCTAGTAAAATGTTTAATGTAATCCAGTAAAATGTTGTATAATGTAATCTAGTGAATGTAATCTAGTAAAATGTTGTTCAATGTAATCTAGTGAGGCGGTCTTTAGTGAAACTGGGGCATTTTTCTCTCAGATGCATCTGAATTACACCCAGCGAAGTGTCATCTCCTATAATTTATGCCGAAACGTGCGAGACTAAATTTCAGGGTCTATTTCTAAGTGAGAGATTGGCTCCCTTTCATGTGTTTATTCTGACGCATGATTTAAAACTGATGGCACTTATGGAAATTATAGTAATTATTTTGATTACAATTTCATTTAGCAGACGCTTTTATCCAGAGCCACGTGCAGCTGAGAGTTGGTACAACACAAGCAAGGATCAAGTAAGGGCCCAAAAAACTAGGTTCAAGTCCGATAGGACATAGGGGTCAGTCAGCAGGCAGTGCACAAAGCCAGTGCATAGGGTGCAGAGAAGCATTTTTATTTTTTTTTAGTACCGTCAGGTGTGGAGGTGTTGGAGGAAGAGCTGGGTCTTTGGCTTCTTCTTCAGGCTGGAGAGGGGTTCGGCGGGGCTCGGAATGGAGTTCGGTAACTGGTTCCACCACCAGGGAAGTGCAGAAGAGAAGAGTCTGGCTCGTGCTATTTTGATCTTCTAGTTGTGGTGCAGCTCTTGGAAATGAAGTTGTATTGAACTTGAAAAACTCACAATGAAACACGCTATTTATAAACCCCATCAACACGCTTCTTATGTTCTGGGGTAAAACTGCTCAAATATGTATTTGTAAGACAGAGTGCTGACGTGTTTTGGGTAGAAATGCCCATTCTGTCTGCCAGTCTTTCTCATGTAGGGTGGTGTTTTAAATGTTGACAGTGCTACTCACATATTTAAGATTTCCCTTCAAGACCAAGTAGTTAAAAACGCCCAAATTCCCAAATACCGGTTCAGGCTGGTTTTAGTCTACTGGGTTTGGGGATCTAGTCAAGCATATATTTAGCTTCTGAGGCCAGAAAGTTGACGGTATTGTTCCACCTATGTTGTCATTGGTCATACAAAGGACTTAAAGAGTAAAAAGCTCCCACCCACAATGCCATCCGACGCACATCACTTGTGCGTGTGTGTGTGTGTGTGTGTGTGTGTGTGTGTGTGTGTGTGTGTGTCTGCGTGTGTGTTGGGGGAAGGGTGGGGGTCGTTATTAAGCATCTGCACCTGCCAGCTGATGTCGGAATTCCGAGACCAATATAGCCTCCACTTTGACACACACCGGCCCGCAGTAAAACTCCCTAACGTATGCACGCTCTCATTAAGGCACACTAACAAATACACACATGCTCGAAGTATGGATCCCTTCGCCACGGTACAACATGCACACCACACTCACTCCATACACTAACAACCAAGTCACGAACGGACGCACTGTACACAGCAAGGCCACTTAACCACCATCATAGGCAGAGGGTAACTAACGTGGCATGGTGAGACCGTGAGGCCATCGGAAGCGCGTGCGCCCAGAGGCGTGAGGGAGCTGGTATGCTGGAAGCTTCCCGAAGGAGGGGGGGGGTAGTGTAACGATCACCGATGACTAGACTCGCGAGCCCTTGGCTAACGGGTCGGACCCTTTAGACGACTGGCTAACGTAGTTGCCTGTGGTGCGGGAGATCCGGGTTCGCGTTCCCGGCTGCCCCCCTGGAAATTGGCTGCATTACATTACATCACGTTAGCTGCAGCTAATTGAGCTGTATTGGGCCCGACTAGCATGTCATGCACGGTTACATTTGATGGCAAACTGCCCAGGGAGTTGATCTTGCCACACGGGACACTAATGTCAGATACATCTTCGCTGAAAAAGTAACGGAAACTTTCCTCCTTGCTTTCCATTTTTCTGCCCCCCTTTTATTCCCCAATTGAATTTGACCCAATTACCCCAATCTTCCGAGCCGTCCCGGTCGCTGCTCCACCCCTTCTGCTGATCCGGGGAGGGCTGTAGACTACCACATGCCTCCTCCAGTACATGTGGAGTCACCAGCCGTTTCTTTACACCTGACAGTGAGGAGTTTCACCAGGGGGATGTAGCGTGTGGGAGGATCACGCTATTCCCCCCCAATTCCCCCGAACAGGCGCCCCGAATGACCAGAGGAGGCGCTAGTGCAGTGACCAGGACACATATCCACATCCGGCTTCCCACCCGCAGACATGACCAGTTGTCTCTGTAGGGACACCCGACCAAGCTGCAGGTAACACGGGGATTCGAACCGGTGATCCCTGTGTTGGTAGGCAACGGAGTAGCTTGCCCTCCATCTTGCTTTTACTTTTTGTCTTTCTTTCTGCTTTCCATTAGTGCACAGATTACCGAGGCAGAATTTTAGCTTTGGGTACAATCCACTACACAACAACATAGGCCTAGAGGTTCTGACAGCTGTAGTATGAGTGCACGTGTCACCTGGACCCCAGAGCAGGATTCCAAACAGCACTAAAATTAAAGACCAACTTGGTAAGGGAGCACACTGAAACAATGTGATGCCACAATGCTAAAGGCAAAAGGGTCTAATGCTACCATGCAACAACGCCTCCCTGGAGTATGGTTTTTCATGTCTTCTGCTCAAGGCATCACAACAGGGCTCAGTCAGTGACAGGCCTGAACTGACCAACAGTGGGATTTTGCTGCCATTACTATTCAATCTGCAAATCCAGATATGGAGGTAGCTAGACTTTCCTTTTGGTCAGAATTGGATATTTCAGGCGTCCGGGTAGTGTAGTGGTCTATTTTGTTGCCTACCAACGTGGAGATTGCCGGTTCAAATCCCCGTTTTACCTCCGGCTTGGTCAGGCATCCCTACAGACACAATTGGCTGTGGGTATGTGTCCTGGTCGCTGCACTAGTGCCTCCTCTGGTCAGTTGGGGCGCCTGTTCAGGTAGGAGGGGTAACTGGGGGGGAATGGCATGATCCTCCCATGTGCTACGCCCCCCTGGTGAAACTCCTCACTGTCAGGTGAAAAGAAGTGGCTGGTGACTCCACATGTATGGGAGAGGCATGTGGTAGTCTGCAGCCTTCCCCGGATTGGCAAAGGGGGAGGAGCAGCGACCGGAATGGCTTGGAAGAGTGGGCTAATTGACCGGATACAGCTGGGGAGAAAAAGGGGGGAAATTAAAAAAAAAGAAAAGAAATGGGATATTTCAGCTCGACTACATGGAGAGGTGAAGCAGAAAAGTCACATAGCCACAGACGTGCTGGGAGCCCAGAGATGTGATTTCTTGGGATTGGATCTTCAGAACAAGACCCAAAAGTGTAATGATTTTCTTTGAGAATGATGTGCACTCCATAGATTCCCCCATCCCCAAGCAACAGGACAGGAAGCCCGCTGAAGAAGTGAATAGAAGAATATTATCCCTTTTAGAAGGCCCAGGAGAGACCACTTTATCATGGTTCATGAAGATGCTGTCATCATCACACAAGTCCAGAATCTGCTCTTGGACTGATCAGTCAGCAAATTATCAGTCACGGAGGCCAAGTTTCAGATGTTTTAATCACGCTATATTCTTTGTGTAATTACAATCAGGACTTAATAATCAGACTCAGAATCGGCTTTATTGGTCAAGTGTGCCTATGCACACGAGGAATTTAACTCCAGTTCACAGCAGCTTGTAGCACTTGCAGACTCACACAAAAAAGAAAACAAACAAACAAAAAAGGAAGAAATAAATGGAACAACGGGACATTGGAGGCAATCATGTAAGCACAGTAGGTATGTCACTACTACTATACAGAGTCTTGTTGTGGTTGAGTAATCTATAACTAGGGCCCTACCAAATTCACGGCCGTGAAAATCGCGTCACGGACCGTGAAATCAGCCTCTTCCCGTGTAATTGACCATTTGCCGTGAAATGCAGTGAAATGCAGAATTTAAGTGCGCAACCAGTTTGAGAAAATACTGTGCTGACATGATTGACATTTTGGATGCGCGAATAAAAGCATTCACGTGTCTAAGACATTGATTGGTTAAATGAGCATCCGGGGTGGTCGCAATGATCATTGTTGTTACTAGCATAGTTTGAGTTAGCTGTCGCCAGCATGTTAGCTTAGGCCCTAACGTACTGAAGATGTCGAAATCTAAAGCCTCAAAAAACACGACTGCAGACGACAGAGTAATTGAGTTTGGAAAACATATTTTACACGCTGATGGCGGGAAATTATTTTGTACGAGTTGTAATATCTCGTTAGATCACAGTCGACGAGCAACGATTCAGCGTCACTTGGAAAGTGAAACAAAAAGAGGGCTGCCGAAAAAGAACCACAAGGTCGTTCGGAGACGAGTCAAACGAGAACATTACGCAAAGTAGATTTAAACAACCAGCGGCCGAATTCCTGAAAGCAGTGCGCATTTTTGACCCTGCACAAATATTTATTTTGACGGTGGATTTAAACTCACTCAGCACGGACATTCCTGGATTTGACAAAAACTGTAGGCTGGAATTGCCGAACTACAAACACATCGCACAAGAGGTGGACACAACTTTACTAGCGCTAGCTTTTTGGAAATCCTCCGAATCTAGGCTACCACATCTTGCTAAAGTAGCGTGGCGCTGTCTGTCAATCCCGACGAACTCTGTGGACGCGGAGAGGGCCGTGTCAAAACATGGACAAGTATTTTCATCGCAGAGACAGAGCATGAAGCCAAGCACCATCGCAGGATGCTCAGTGCTTACATTAAACCACCAGTACGGTTATGCTGTGTACAGTAGGCTGGGCTATTCAGGCCCTGTGTGAATAAAAAGTGTAATTTAATAATTGCCGTGAAATGTCGCATTTTTCTTATAGATTCCGTGAAATCTGTGATTTTCGAGAAACTAGGTCCGTGAAATTGAGCGAAATGTACCGTGAATTTGGTAGGGCCATATCTATAACCTATGTCCATAAATTATACCCTAATGCTTATATACTATATTGTCCATACACTCTACCATATACCATACCACAACTCTACCATGCACATGTATAATGCTATATACTCCCACTATATGACACTATGTTGTCTTCTATACCAGAAGTACACACTATATATCCACCTACCATCCACCTCACAACTACATACTATATTGTATACCTATGTTACCACCTCAAAACTAACAGCAATAATTGTAACCAGCATACAGCAGTTGAATGTGTATTTACAATTGTACATTTGTATTGCACATCTGCTTTAAAGAGGTGGTGCACATCGTCGATATGTAGGCGAGACATCTTGACCAGAAGGGGTTGTGTACAAAGTGTCATATTTACAAGATCAGTGTCCTTTATTGCACCATGCTGTTAAGTGTTCATGAGAGAGATGGTCTGTGGGGGAAAAAAACTGTTCCTGTCTGGTGGTTCAAACAGACTGTGACCTGTGTATGGGGAGGGGGGTCTGTGCTGTTTCTGCCCGCCCGTTTCCGGGCTCTAGAGGTGTACAAGTCCTGCAGTGTGGGCAGGAGGGTGCCAATGATTTTTTTTTCTGCAGTCCTTACTGTTCCATGCAGTCTGTTCCTGTCCTGTTTTGTTGCTGCTCTGAACCAGACCGTGATGGATGTGCACAGGACAAATTCCATGACTGCGGTGTAGAACTGGCTCAACAGCTCCTGTGGCAGACCAGATTTCCTCAGTTGCCGCAGAACGAACATCCTCTGCTGGGCCTTTTTGAGATGTTGATCTCCCACTTCAGGTCTTTGGAAATGGTAGTTCCCAGAAACTTGGTCTCCACGGTTGACACAGGCCTGTTGGATATTGGGAGGGGGAGCAGTGCTGAGGGGTGTCTCCTAAAGTCTACTGTCATCCCCACAGTCTTGAGCATTGTTCATCTCCAAGTTGTTCTGACTACACCAGAGCACCAGCCGCTCAACCTCCCGCCAATATGCAGACTCGTCACCATCCTGGGTGAGTCCGATGATCCTCGTGTCGTTTGCAAACTTCAGTAGTGTAACAGCTAGGTCCCTTGAGGTGCAGTCATTGGGATAGAGGGAGAATAATAATATATCCGCTACTAGCTAACTTCAGAAAAGATGCTTAAACTGTTAACATAAGCTCAGTTTTGTAATACCAAGTCTTTCCAAACATCCTTTTGAGCACAAAGAACGAACCGAGCCGTTTAAGAATGTGGTGACTGTCTTATGAGTTGGACCAGTTTTCCCTGGCATGCTACCAGCGCTATAGTATTGGCCTCCGCGGCTTCTAGGGTGTGGGAAGGTGGCGGCGCAAACTCCAGTTTGCATCGTGTGACGTTTTTATTTTGATCTTCGATTTTTTTTTCCTTTAATGGCTGGGAGATCTGGCGTTGGATCGGCTGAGAGAGCTTGGTCTGCTGTGTCCTGTGGGCCCAGGGACCACGGCCTTGCTCGGAGCTGCGCCCGAGAGGAAACACCGAGGCGGTCTGGCTGCGGCCTCGCCTGGCGTCGACTGTGCAGTGTTTTTGTCTGCGTTTGTGTTGTCGTGTGGAGTGCGGGGGAGGTGTGTCAAAGGAGTCTGGCTGGGAGAGCTGGCGTTGGATCGGTTGGGGGAGCTTGGTCTGCTGTGTCCGGTAGGCCCCAAGGACCACGGCCTTGCCTGGAGCTGCGCCCGAAGAGGAAACACCGAGGGTGGTCTGACAGGGCGTGGAAGCGGGGCAGGCTAAGCTAACTGCTAGCCTATGCAGACCGGCAGTTGCGACAGTCATCCTGGCTGGTGTTCGTTGTCCTGGACGGTGGACTCTTTGGACTGTGTTGCACTGAGTGGACCGTGTTGTCAACTGTTTTTTTTCTTCTTCCTTTGTTCTCTCTGTTTTTGTATGTCTTTGGTGGTGCTGTTTTTGGAGGGTTTTGGATATGTGTTTTTATCGTCTCTGTTGCACTGCTGTGGGCTGGTTCTTTTGTGGATGCAAGTGCATGATGGGAATGACAATAAATTGTTCCTGATTCCTGATTCTAACGCACGTGAACATTTTCGTCGTTGAAGATCTCTTCAGTTCACCACAGTCCACCCTCTCAGCAGCAGCTTGGTTCTCAAGATCGTTCATCAGGGAGACCTTTGTCCGTGTGTCTCACAAGTAGGCTTTATTAGAGGACATGTACCCACATTATGTCCACTCATTTACTCCATACCTGTAGGAAGTCGCTGCAGTCCATACTCTGTGTGCTGTGTGTAGTGTGTATGTGGTATTGTCATTTCGCCCCTGCACAGCCCCGGCAGAGGGAGATGACCACATAGTAGCCATGGAAACAACATTCTTTCCTTCTGGAAAAGTAAAGGGCGATGAGGCCCATTATCCATGACTCTGAATTGTCAGGAAGTAAACAACTCAGTGGGCTGATGTGGGGGTAGACTCATCAGCTGTTGCTGCTGCTCAACTCGACTACATATGCAGTCATTAAAAGATGTAGAAAAGATCTTTGGAGCTCACTTTTTAAAAAAATTTAAATCTATTTTTGCAAATAGTTTTTCTTACCTGGTGCTTGGTTACAAGTGCGGGTGGGTCGGCTGGACTCCCAGCTGAGTGGGGGTGGTCACAGTGCTAGCGGCAGGCCTACCAGCATTATGTAATGCCAATAAATGGCCCTGAACTTAAAATTGCAATGCGTCATGGAAATGAATCAGTATGAGCCAGAGTCTGTTGACATGTTGGTTGTGTTTCTACATTGAGAAAGAAGCCCAGTTGCGGAGACCAGAGCTGAATACCCCCAGAAAAAGACCAGTTGATTACCATGTGCTTGAATAATCAAGAAAAAGACAATAGAAAATTTACCTGTACGAACTATGAGGCTAATTCTTTGTCTTCTACATCAGCTTAACTAAACTTGTTTTTTGCTACGGGGGCACCCAGGTGGCGTGGCGGTCTATTCCGCTGCCTACCAACATGGGGATCACTGGTTCGAATCCCTGTGTTACCTCTGGCTTGATTGGGCGTCCCTACAGAGACAATTGGCTGTGTCTGCGGGTGGGAAGCCGGATGTGGGTATGTGTCCTGGTCACTGCACTAGCGCCTCCTCTGGTCGGTCGGGGGGGGGGGGTAGCGTGATCCTCCCACGTGCTACGTCCCCCTGGTGAAACTCCTCACTGTCAGGTGAAAAGAAGTGGCTGGCCACTCCACATGTATCGTAGGAGACATGTGGTAGTCTGCAGCCCTCCCCGGATCAGCAGAGGGGGTGGAGCAGAGACTGGGACGTCTCGGAAGAGTGGGGTAATTGGCCGGATACAATTGGGGGGAAAAAGGGGGAAAACCCCCCTCAAAAAACTTACTTTTGCTACTCCAACTGCTTGTGTGGATTTGATTTTATAACTAAATAAACAAACAAACAAATAAATAAATAACCGTTGTCTGTCAGTCTCCCAGAGCCCCAGGTGGGTAACCACTCCTCTGAGGAGCCTTTCGGTTGTGGTGAAGAAGAGAGCGCACTTGGCGAGGGTCAAAGGTCACTTGAGATCTCCATCCCAACTGGCACACCCAGCCCTCCCCCTCCCCCCTCACCACCGCCGCCGGCTGAAGTCAAGGAGAAAGCCCCCGCACCAAAAATCTTCACGCCGAGCAAGCTCAGTTTTACAGTAAGTAAAAGTGCCTGTGGAATTTTAAAGGGTCAGAAGAGAGTTCTTTGTGATATCTGTCCTCTACCATGTTATCTCATCCAACTGCATTTTTAATCTCCTTGATGCAAGATTAAACTAGATTTCCCTCTTCCCTTGTAGTCCTCATCCCAACCAGGAGCCAGAAATATGAACCTGTCAGACCTCCCTGCCTTCACCCCCAGTGCCTTCCCTCCCAGCGGCTTCAACTACGAGCGGCCAAGACATTTCATCCAGTCCCAACCCGCTTTCCAGGCCCCCAGCTATGAAAGTGTGCAGAGAGAGGCTCAACAAAACCTCAACAGCATTCACAACAATCAGAACCAAGTCCAGAATAGTCCAATTCTCACCGAGCCGGTGGCTCAGTCTAAAGTTATAACTGTGCGCAGTCAGTCGGTGTCCCAGTCTCAGTCTCTGTCCCAGACCCAGTCCCAATTTCAGACATTACACCTGAGCAAAACCCAGAGCCAGACAAACGGAACCAGCAAGTCCTCTCCATCTTCGTCCAGTCTCAGTTTGCCTATCTCTTCCCCTACCTCCTCTGCTCCTCCGCCCCCTATCCCTAATGCTGTCCCCACTTCTCCCTCTTTCCCTACTTCCTCCTCTTCCACTCTCCCCCGCACCTCCATGCGCTCTACCATCAAGCTGACTCCCAGCGTTCCCAGTGCCATGGGCCTTGGCAGTGCCACGCTACCTGCCAACCCGGACGCCACGGCCACATCTGCTGCCTTCCTCTGCTCCATCCTGCCCTCGCAGTCGTCCTCCTCCTTCACTCCTTACACTTCTTCTAAGCTATCTCCCAGCTCCACCCTCCCACAGACCTCCCTCAGTTGCTCCCCCTTGCCCCAATCCAGTCCTCTCCTCCAGGCAAGGGCCTCCTCCTCCTCCTCTTCCTTCCCGCAGGCTCTCCCGGTCTCTCCCTCCTTTCCCAGTTCCCCTCTTCCCTCATCCGGCTCCTCATACCCCCAGGCCCATCCTTCCCAGAATCAGAACAGGGTACCACCCGCTGTGGTGTCGCTGCCAGCCAACTATAAGGGAACACCTAGCATGTGAGTAGCAACATGTACACAAACACACTCCCTACTAACGTGACAATTCTTTGATACACACTAGCATTTTCAATGTGCATCTGGGCTCAAGGGGATACACACATGCATGTCGTATGTCTGCACACATCTCCATGAAGGGACAAGGGACCTCAGTTGATCTGCTGCATGATGCTGGCATTTGCAAAATTGGTCAACCCCCCCCCAAAAAAAAAACAAACCCATATCATTCCAATGAATGATATGGACAGACTGCTCATTAAAACATGCCCCCCCAACTTCCTGTGTAAGTGAAATAAATTCTCTCCCCCTCCCCCTTTTCTGTGTTTTAGCCTCCCCAAGCCCATCCTGAAGAAGTCCGTCGCGCCTCGGCCCTCCTCCTCTCGCTCCACAGATGAAGACATCCAGGGCTCCAAAGATGCACTCATCCAGGACCTGGAAAAAAAGCTTCGCTCAAAGGAGGCCAGGAGGAGGAGCAGCCAGGTTAGTGTGTGTGTGTGTGTGTGTGTGTGTGTGTGTGTGTGTGGTTTGACTTGAGACAGCAGTAACTGCATGGATGCCTTTCCTTTCAACAGAAACTATCGTATGAAGAACGCATGGCTCGCAGGCTGCTGGGTCCGGACAATGCCTCGTACATGTTTGACTCGGACAACCTCATAGACTCACAACTAGAGCAGGTAAGACCCAGCATGGTTTATCTGAGTTAGTCACCTCTGGTATTGTTCCTGAACTGGCCAGCACCCTCTACCACTAATAAGTGTACAGAGCATTTAAAATTAAAGTTGTTTTTGTTTTTTAGCAATGCCTAAGACACAATTCTGAAACCATGGCTCATTTTGTCAAAACTTAACACACAAAACCACACAACATGCAAAACGTCACACCCTTCTTGAAGAAGCAAACACTTCATCCAAAACTATCCAAACACTTCATCCAAAGGAGCGGCATGGTGTCACAGTGGGTAGCGCTGTTGCCTCACAGGAAGAAGGTCCTGGGTTCGAACCCCACAAGCTGTATATACTGTAATAGAAAATAACAAAAATAGGCTTGTTACTGTGAACTGAAGGAAAGATTAGGGTACATCCTGTCTCCTGTTTGAGTCTGGCCACAGCACCTCATTGACATCACTAGCGATGTTCTGTCTGGCCAGATGGTGGGGGAAGTACTGTCTGGAGTGATGTACCCAGCCCTGGCATGCTCCTCCATCACCTTTACAAGGGGTATGCATTGGTGGGGTTGGCGATCATACACCTTCCAATGCCACGCCAAAAAGAACTCTTCAGCTAGATCGAGGGACGGAGAGTATGGTGGCAGGTGAAGTACCAAAAATCATGGGTGGTCAATGAACCAGTTGTGTACCAGAGAAGCCCGGTGGAAACTTGTGTTGTCCCAGATGACAACAAACATGGACTACTCTGGTCCAGTCCCTTGGTGATTGGGAATAAGTATACTGTGTAGTGTTGAGGAAGGTGATGATGTGGGCGTTGTTGTAGGGACCAAGAGTGGCATGATGATGAAGGACACCATTCTGGCTTCCCAGGGACATTGACGATGACACAGTGTCCTATGATGTTCCCCTGTGCCTTGTTTTGGCAAGGTTAAGGCCAGCTTCATCAGCGTAACGGAACTCGTAGTCCACTGCAGCAACATCCAGCTCCATCACTCTCTCAGACAGGCAAGACAAAGCATTACTGTAGGACAGTACTACGGCACCAATGAGAGGATAGCTTAACTGCACATCTTCATAGTGCAGTTGTTTCACTGTCAGAGTTGTGCTCAGATGGTACCTTGTACCTTCATGTGTAGGTGATGCCTACCAGGAGATGGCCTCATGCAGATAAGCTCACCAAACGGACGTTGCTGAACATTATGTTGTCAGTAATGATGTGCTGTTGCAGTTGTCATAGAAGTATGCTATGGTCTGCTCTGAGCATGTTTACGATGTGCTCTTCCTGCTCTGGGGTGAACAGCCATCCTCTTCCTCCACTAAGGGGTTGTCTAGGAATTCGGCAAAAACATGATGTGAAGGGTTTTTCAGTATGAAATTAAACATTACTATAAGTTACTATAACTACTGATATAGAGTGCTGCTATACTACAGTAGTACAGTGCAGTTCTGTGTGAGTTCAGTAGCATGGTATAGATAGATAGATAGATAGATAGATAGATAGATAGATAGATAGATAGATAGATAATGTTATTAACCATACGACCAAGGCTGGTGGAATTTGTTTGTGGTACACTTTACATTTTACACTCTGCAGCACAATACATACATGGACAACAACAGACACTCCATATATTATCACGAACAATACAGCTACACAATAACAGAAACAAACATATTACGCACGATTAGGTGAATGGTTGTTTATGTCAGTGGTGTGTGAGGAGGGACTATAGGGAGGAATTCAGAGGTCTTATGGCAAGGGGAAAAAAACTGTCTGCGAAGCGTTTAGTCTTAGTTGACAGTGACCTGTAGCGCCTCCCTGAGAGAAGGAGCTGGAAGAGGTGATGAGCAGGATGTGAGGGGTCAGAGGTGATCTTCTTTGCTCGCTTTACAGTCCGGTGAGTATGTAGCGATTCAACTGAGGGGAGTGGGTTGCCTATGATTTTGGATGCTTTGTTGACAATCCTCTGCAGTTTTTTCCGTGTTTGACTGTCCGTGCCACCGTAGTATACTGTAATACTATATTACTGTAATACTGTAAAAGAAGATGTTATGATGGCTGTGTAAAACAGAACGAGCAGTTGATGTTTGATCCGGTATTTTTTAAGCTGCCTAAGGAAGTCAAGTCATTGTTGAGCTTTTGCAATGATGTGTTCAGTGTTAATTTTCCACTTCAGGTTATTGCTGATGTATGTTCCAAGGAATTTAAAAGAGTCGTTGGTGGTGATGGGGTCTCCGTTCATTTGTATGGGTGTTTTGGGATCGGCATGCATCTGAAGTCAATAATGACTTCATGGGTTTTGGCTGTCTTAAGCAGAAGGTCGTTGTTTGCACACCAAGTGGCAGCTTGATCTACTTCAGTGTGGTACCGGGTTTCATCATTGTTGGAGATGAGGCCTACAATGGTTGTGTCATCTGCGTATTTTATTATTTTCACAGAGCTATCCGTGGATGTGAGGTGGGTGGTGTAAAGTGAGAAGAGCCAGGGGGAGAGAACACAGCCCTGAGGAGCACCTGTACTGAGGGTGTGAGGTTAGGTTATTAACCTTCACCCTCTGTGGCCTGTTCCACAGGAAGCTCTGAATCCAGTGGCATATGGCTGGGTCAATGTTCATATCCAAGAGTATGCTAAAGAGTTGGAGTGGGTTGATGGAGTTGAAGGCGGAACTAATGTCTATGAATAAGATGTGTGCGTAGGTGTTTGGTGATTCCAGGTGTTGCAGGACATGGTGCAGGGCTATGCTAACTGCATCCTCAACAGACCGGTTGGCTTGATAGGCAAATTGATATGGGTCCATCATTGGGGAGGTGCAAGATAAGTGTGGCAAAATGATGCGCTCAAATGCTTTTATGGTCACAGATCTTAGGGCAACTGGTCTGAAGTCATTGAGGCAGGCGATCTTCGAGGACTTTGGCACGGGAGTGATGGTTTGAAGCACTGTGAGACTGTACATTGGCTTAGAGAGGTGTTAAATATGGTGGAAAATATTGGGGCCAAGTGTGCTGCACAGTGGCTCAACAAACCAGGACTGATGCCATCTGGCCCTGCTGCTTTCCTAATGTTCAGGTTTTTGAATGTTGCTCTCACCTCATCCTCCTGGATGCAGAAGGGTAGCATTGGAGTGGGAGTAGGGGGGATGGCTGGTGGAATAGGTTTTTCAACCCTTGCAAAAAACGTATTTAATTTATTTGGGAGGTTATGGTCATTATCTGAACGGAAGCAGGGGTGTTTTTTGTAATCTGTCATTTGCTTAAGTTTTTTCCATATTGCTCAGGAGTTACTGGAAGAGAATTGTTGTTCGAGTTCTGTTGCGTAGCTGGACTTTGCTTTTCTTATTGCAGCACGCAACTTGTACTTGGCTGCTCTGTACTGATCCCTGTTTCCGTTTTTGTATGCCCAGTTCTTTTCTTTGTGTAGGAGGTGTACATCTTTGGAGAACCAGGGTTTTCTATTGCCGTAAAATGTCACGGTTTTGGTAGGGATGCACATTTCCTCGCAGAACTCGATGTATGACGTCACTGTGTCAGTGAGTTCATCGAGGGAGTCGCAAGCGGCACTAAATCTATCCAATTAGTGCAATCAAAACACCCTCGAAGCGTCTCAATGGCGGCCATGGACCAGGACCTGACAGATTTGGATGTTTTCTTGATGGATTTAAGCTTTTGTCTGTATTTTGGGATGAGGAGTAACACAGCGTGGTCGGACCTCCCCAGAGGAGCCCTCGGGAATGCGCGGTAAGCGTCTGAAATTGAGACGCAGCAGTGATCCAGTGTTGTTTTCTCTGCTGTGGCAGGTGACTTGTTGCTCATAGTTCGGTAGTTAGAGGGACAGATTCGTATGGTTGAAATCACCTAACACGGTGACAGACGTGCCAGGGTTGGGGTTTTCAACAGGGGAAATGTGTTGCGAGAGTTGGCTAATGGCTGTGTTAGCGTTAGCTTGTGGTGGAATGTAAACAGCTGTGAACTACTAATAAGACCCGTTAGCCCCGAGCTAACGGATCTGACCCTTTAGTCGAGCGGCTAGTGGTGTCGCCTTGTGGTGCAGTACACCCCGTATCGAATCCCGCACCGGGTTAGAAAATAACCGGTTACATTGGTGGCAGCGGTGGGATCCGGAAGTGTGCAGATCCTCAGAAGTCTCTTCGGAGCACGGTAATAACAAAGCACGGGGGCGCGCTTCCGGGAGAGGGTGACGACTGTAAACTACTAATAAGACACGTTAGCCCCTAGCTAACGGGTCTGACCCTTTAGCCGAGCGGTTAGTGATGTCGCCTTGTGGCGCAGTACACCCCGTATCGAATCCCACACCGGGCAAGAAAATAACCGGTTACACAGCTAATACAGTTGAAGTGAATTCTGTTGGAGGGTAATGTGGTCTGCATTTCAAACTGACGAATTCAAGATCATAAGAGCTGGTCGACCATGACACAAATACCCCCACCTTCTGACTTGTGAGGTAGTTTGACTGACCTGTCGGCTCTGAAGATAGTGAAGCCAGGGGGGGTTACCGCCGGATCAGGGACCGGCTGGTCCAGCCATGTCTCGGTGAAGCAGAAGGCTGAGCAGTCTCTGTAGTCTCTGTCGGTTTGTGTTAATGACCAAAGTTCATCCATTTTATTTTTGAGGGATCGCACGTTGGGTAGGATCAGTACCGGTAGTGGGGGCCGAAAGGGACGTCTCCTGAACCTGGAGAGCACCCCTGTTCTCCGTCTCCCTGTGCTAGGTGTATTTCCCCAGTGTTGTTTACAGCTAGTATATCCTCTGGAATGTTGGCCGATAGTCCCTGATTGCCCAGTGTAGACCTCCTGATGTACAGCAACTCCTCACGGTTGTATTTCCATAGACACGATGCTTTTCTGATACAAAACGGAGACAAAAGTGCAAGACACAGAAGCAGAGCAGGAACCGGGGCCAGCCTCACGGCGGCCATCTTGATGATGGTAGGAACATATAGAGGATAGGTCTACTTACCTACTGTCATTTTGAAATGTACTGATGATACTCGCTACAGTGTAGCGGGTCAGTTGAGGCTAGACCCTCTGCCCGGCCTCCCTAAAATACAGCCCATGGTTGACCACAAAGTGGCCCGGATCTCATCCATGATGGTTCCTCTTGCTCGTCCTTCCTGTCTCTCCAATATTGGCCTCCACTGTTATCCAAACCAAGGTATCTAACCTGTGGCCTGTTGACAGTGGTCAAGGTCTGATTTGTAAGTGAACAGCTTAGCCATACTTGTTTTCACCCCTGACGACTGGATTTGGGTAAGTGGGTGTGGCAGTTGAATGGCAGTGTTTTCCAGAAGAAACTCGGGGAGGGAGGGGGTTGAATGATGTGTCTGATGTAGAGAAGCGTGTGTAGTGTTTTGCAAAGTGTGTCTTAGATTCGCAAAACGAGTGTAAAGCAGAGAACGTGCTCATGGCGTAGCATACCAGGGCAACAGGTAGGCCACATGAGTTGGTGGTTTCCGTAACTGTGCCACAAGTGCCAGTTTTTGTCTTAGCAATTGCAAATAATAATAATAATAATAATAATAATGAATGAGATAAGGCTGCAGCTACATGGCTAAAATGTACTCTATATATATTACTCTACGACCGTGTATTTTCTTTACTTTATGGAAGGTGTTATGTCCAGATACTCTTGAGCAGTATTGATCTTTGAGGCCAACTCACTTCTCAACCTCATAGTTTTCTCAGAGGTCCGCCACCGTGGCCGTGAGGCTGAACCACACTGACCACCCCGGCCGTGAGGCTGAACCTTACTGACCACCGCGGCCGTGAGGCTGAACTACGCTGACCACAGGGCCATGAGGCTGAACCACACTGACCACAGGGCCATGAGGCTGAACTACGCTGACCACAGGGCCATGAGGCTGAACCACACTGACCACTGCGGTTGTGAGGCTGAACCATACTGACCACTGCGGCCGTGAGGCTGAACCACACTGACCGGCCGTATGTGGTTCACCAGGACAGTCAGATCCACATGTCTGTCTTGTATGGACAGCCTTTGTAGAAACGAGAAACATGAGTACAGAAAGATCATCCTGTAAAACTGCAGTAGTTTGTGACATTTGCCCGTTGATCCCTTTTTATTTTATACTCCCTGTACCTCTAGCACCCCTAGTGGCCATTCTCTGAGTGGCACAGCGGTTCAGAGTAAAGTGCCTTTGGTCAAGTCAGTTTTATTTGTGTAGCCCGATATCACAAATTATAAATTTGTCTCGAGGGGCTTTACAGCAGCACAACATGTAAGGATGAGGGGCAAGTTTCCTCCACCGGGAGCCTCAAGGTTGTACTACACACTAACATGACCAGTGGCCCAAATGGATGGTCAGTGGCCTCATGCTTATTTGGGTGGGGGGGGGGTGCGTATGTGTGTACAAGGTGGTTCTGATGGGAGCCACATATTTGTGTGTGCACACCCAAATCTAGCCAGTTCTTTTCTTCGGTCTTTTACACAACATGTACACACGCGTGCACACGCACAAAGCCTCTGCAGCCGGCGAGGTTTATCAGCTGCTATTTCCAGCCTCACTTCTGAGAACGAGCCCCCTCTCGCTGGCGACAACAGGACTATTGTGGCAGAACACACTCACACACACGCACACACACACGCACACGCACACGCACACACACACACACACACACCACAACATGTGTGCTTCCTAGCCCAGTCTCTTGGCATATTGTTAGACAGATGACCTGCTGGGGTTATTTTAGGTTGGGAGGGTAAACCTAGGATTGCAAATGATCCATCACACACACACATACACATGCACACACACACACACACACATGCACAGTTGTACAGTCACACATGGACTAGCCAGCACACAACACCACGCCATCAATTAATAGTGGGGTTGTGCTAATTGGGTTTGGACTCTCTCTGAAGTCCGCAGTTTGGAAGTCTTGGTCTTGAATGTTACGGCATACTGACGTGGACTTGACTTGGTCTCAGACTGTGCGGGCTCGTGATTTTTTCAAGACCAGTCGAGTGCAAGACGTTAATTTATTTTTCTAATGAATATCAAACTTCCCATTGAGATCAATAATTGACAGTCTAATCTAATTTGGATATTTTATTGTTATTATTATTATTAATATTATTTTGTTGAGTTTCCCCCATTTTCTCCCCAATTGTATCCGGCCAATTAACCCACTCTTCCGAGCCATCCCGGTCACTGCTCCACCCCCTCTGCTGATCCGGGGGGAGGGCTGCAGACTACCACATGCCTCCTCCCATACATGTGGAGTCACCAGCCGCTTCTTTTCACCTGAGAGTGAGGAGTTTCACCAGGGGGACGTAGCGCATGGAAGGATCACGCTATTCCCCCCAGTCCCCCCCCTCCTCCCCGAACAGGCACCCTGACCAACCAGAGGAGGCGCTAGTACAGCGACCAGCACACACATCCACATCCGGTTTCCCACCAGCAGACACGTTCAATTGTGATGCCCGACCAAGCCGGAGGCAACACGGGGATTCGAACCGGCGATCCCTGTGTTTGTAGGCAACGGAATAGACCGCTACCCTACCCGGACGCCAATTATTATTAATGTATATCTGTGAAACGTTGGAAAATTGGAATCTGAAACACTCCTTCCTTGGTGCAGTGTGTGCAGACTCCTACAGGGACAGTCAGACAGTGCTGTCTGTCTTTACAGAAGATTTGTTCCTACCACTCTCCAGTCGGACTCGCCACTTTAAAGTCTTGAGCTCGACTCAGGCTCGATAAGTCTTGGACTCGACTTGGACTTGCTCCCCTAAAGACTTGGTCTGGACTTGGTCTCACCTTGCCTGGCCTTACCTGCAAGGCTTAACTCATAGTTTACTGAATAAAATGGACATTTGAATAATGGACAAACATGTGTCACGGCTATGTGTTGACTATAAACTGTCTAGACATTGATGTATGTTTCCGCTTCTGGGGTGGGAAGATAGCGGAGCGAACTGACATTTGTGGCGGCCTCACCCAGTACCGTCCATGCAGGGTCTTTGTCTACGTCTGCGTCCAAGTTTGTGTCTTCGTTTGATGGCTGGGAGAGCTTGGTCTGCTGCGTCCTGTGGGCCCAGGGACCACGGCCCTCACTGGAGCTGCGCCCGAAGAAGAAACACCGAGGATGGTCTGACAGGACGCAGAAGCGGGGCAGGCTAAGCTAACCGCTAGCCCATGCAGACCGGCGGTTCTGATAACACCGAGGGCGATCCCGTGGCGGTCTGTCCTGGCGTTGACTGTGTTTTTGGTGTCGTCGTGTGGAGTGCGAGGAGGTGTGTCGAAGCGTCCAGTGGGCCCAGGGACCACGGCCCTGCCTGGAGCTGCGCAGTTTGAAGTGGACGTGGAAGCGGGGCAGGCTAGGCTAGCTGCTAGCCCATGCAGACCGGCGGTTCTGGCAGTCCTCCTGGCGTCCGCTCTCTTGGACAGTGAAAAAATGTTTAAATATGTGTAAGATATAGTATGTGTTTTTGTAGATTGTTTTGTAATTTGGATATACTATGTGTTGTAGTTTGGATGTGTTGTTGTCTTTGTGTCTCAGTAATGTGGGCTGGGGGAAACAATATGTTGTTTCGTTTCGTGTACACAAGTGTGTGAAATGAAACGGCAAATAAAGGTTCCTGATTCCTCATGTTTCTCTTTTGTTACAGCCAGATTCGTCAGCAGGAAGACAGATGGGAGGACTGTGGTGAGTCTCACTAATGAACCAGTTTATCAACTCAACAGCATTTCACACTGCTAACAGTTGAACCCTGGGGCAGGCCGCCCCGGATTTCCCACCTAAAACCTGTCCATGCTGGTAAGGACTACCAAAGGGCAGTTATACTCCAGGTATTGAAAACCTGTCAGTTACAGTAGAGTATGAATATGCTGGGCGTCTGGGTAGCGTAGTGGTCTATTCCGCTGCCTACCAACACGGGGAATGCTGGTTCAAACCCCCGTGTTACCTCCAGCTTGGTCGGGCGTCCCTACAGACACAATTGGCCGTGTCTGTGGGTGGGAAGCCGGATGTGGGTGTGTGTCCTGGTCGCTGCACTAGCGCCTCCTCTGGTCTGTTGGGGCGCCTGTTCGGGGGGCGGGGGGGGACTGGGGGGAATAGCGTGATCCTTCCATGCGCTACGTCCCCCTGGTGAAACTCCTCACTGTCAGGTGAAAAGAAATGGCTGGAGACTCCACATGTATGGGAGGAGGCATGTGGTAGTCTGCAGCCCTCCCCCCGGGTCGGCAGAGGGGGTGGAACAGAGACCGGGACGGCTCGGAAGAGTGGGGTAATTGGCCTGATACAATTGGAGAGAAAAACGGGGGGGAAATCCAAAACAATAATAATAATAATATGAATATCTTGTGTAGCATAATATAAGCAACATCACAGTCGTGACCAGTTGTGTATGGTGAATACTACCAACAATACATGTGGCGTGGTGGGTCCCTGACCAGTCCCTCGCATGTTACCATGCTGTCAGAGGCCCCAAGTGTGGCGAGTGTGTGCATGTTGTGTGCAGCAGTGGAATGTGGTTTGACCTTTTCCAGCTTCTGAGAGAATCTCTTATCTGAGCTCTAATGACGTCATTCTGAGGCAGTCGTCACAACAGTTGTGGATGAATGTTCTCCTCTCCCTCACTCTCCCTCTGTCAAAGTTGTTTCCTTTCACTCTCGCTCTTTTTGAAACTCTCTAATTCTCTCTCTCTTTCTCTCTCTCTCTCTCTCATCTCCTCTCACTCACAGGGGAAAGCACCACTTGGGGACAGACGAGAGGGGCAACGAGGGGTCAGCCATCCAGGAGAAATGTTACGCTCCTCGTTTTCTGCAGATCCCTCCGGATCTCACAGTAGAGGAGGGACGCTTCTGTAGGATTGACTTCAAGGTAAATCTTATATTTACACACACACACACACACACACACACACACACACACACACACACAGGAAGGCACAGTTGCTGCCATGGCAAATCTCACGACTTGCCTCTAACAGTAAATCCGGGATGTCCAAAATGTTCTCAAATGTAATGATGAGAAGTCTGACGTCATTCTGTTCAGTCCCCCAAATTCCATCATCCCCTTTGTTACTAATCTTGGTGGTCTGTCAGGTGGTCTTAAACAGCCTGCGAGGGATCGTGGGGTAATATTCGACGCTAACCTCGGTTTTGAATCAAACGTGTTGTTGAGTCATGCTACTTCCAGCTCGAGCTAATCTCCAAAATGAGGTCATTTTTATCAACTGCCGATCTGCAAAAAGTTGTACATGCTTTTATCTATTCTCGGCTTGACTATTTTAACGCACTTTATTTTGGTATCAGCAAGGGCTCCCTCCACCGTCTGCAGTTGGTACTACACACCGCTGCTCGGCTCAGTCCTGGGACAAGGAGGCCTGACCATGTCACTCCTGTGCTGGTCTCCCTACACTGGCTTCCTGTTGTATTTCAATCTGATTTTAAAATGTTATCGCTCACTTTTAAGGCTTTAAATGGTCTCACTCGAGGGCTCACCTGGTAGAGCACGTACCACGTAAGGCTGAGTCCTTAGCCCAGCAGCGTGGGTTTGAATCCGGTCTTGCTCCTTTATACATTTGGGATTTACTGACTTGGTACACGCCCTCTCGACCATTAAGACCTGCAGATGGAGCCCTGCTGGTTATTCCCAGGTCTCGGTTTGTTGCACAGGGTGATCGGGCTTTTGCTGTTAGAGCCCCACACTCTGGACCTCTCTTCCTCTTGAACTAAGACAAGCCAAGTCTATAGCTTCTTTATATTATTATTATTATTATTACTATACTTGGTGAGAATTGGTTGGCAAACCCCGGGAGTTTGAGTCCCCCTGCAGCCAACCCATAGTGGAAAATCATTAAACTTATTGTACTCCGAGAGGCTTTGGATAAAAACATGCGAGTACATTTAAATTAAATATAAGATGTGTCATGGATGTGTGAACACATCTGCACCAGACACCCCCAGACCTCACAGCTGAATCCACCAGCAGGGGGCCTCTAATGTCACACGTGTGACCCCGTTGGTGCCTCCCTCTTGCCCATCAGGTTGGAGGTCTGCCCGCCCCGGACGTCTCCTGGTATCTGGACGGTAAAGCCATCCGGCCCGATGACTACCACAAGATGCTGGTGTGCGAGAAAGGGATGCACTCCTTCATCATCGAGATCGTCACTGTGCACCACGCCGGCGTGTACGAGTGTGTGGCCAAGAACCGCGGCGGGGAGAGCCGCTTCAGCATGAGGCTGGACGTCATAGGTAAGACTGCTTATTCTCAACCACCCTGCCAAATTACCCAGATTACCTTGGCTAACTTTCAGAAGACGGTATGTTCTAGCAGCTGCACACATCAAGCCGACTGGCAATGGACCAGATGTTTGGCGACTTTCAAGTAAACTTATCAGTAAATACATTATTATAGTCACCCTTTTGAAACCTAAAACCAAAAAACCATTGTTCAACACAAGGGACAGTTTAACTGTAAACTATCAACATCTCTGATGTCCTCCAGCATTAATCTCAATTTCTACCATTTCCTGGAATAGTTGTGTAGGAGCAAAACAACACAACAATTTAGAAGAAATTTGTGGGAAATCCTGCAGGACCTGGCTCGCTTCATTTCAGTCAGCTCAGTATGAATTCAATTCAGTTCAGATCAATTCAATTCAATGTATTGTCATTAAAAACAATGTGCAGGCACATGTTAAAAATGAAATGAGGGCTGTGGCTTCACCAAACACTGCAAGACAGACACAGATAAACACAGTATAAGATATACACACATGAAGACCAAAAGCTAAAAATAAGTTAAAAGAGAGCTGGAGTACAAAATATTTAAAAATATCTGCAGACATTCAGTGGGTAGCCAGGTTCAAGTGGGCAACAGCTTGGGGAAAGAAGCTGTTTTTGAGCCTGGTAGTGTGGGCTCTGAGGCTCCTGTAGCGCCTCCCAGAGCGCAGGGGGGAGAACAGTCCATGGTTGGGGTGGGTGGGATCTCTGCTGATGCTGAGAACCCTTCGAAGGCAGCGTTTGTGATAAATGTCTTTTATGGCTGGGAGCTGGGTACCGGTGATATGCTGGGCCGCCTTGACGACCCGCTGCAGAGCTTTCTGGTCTACTGAGGTGCAGTTGCCGTACCACACTGAGATGCAGATGGTCAGGATGCTCTCTATGGTGCAGTGGTAGAAGTTGGTGAGAATTATGGGGGATAGATGGGTGCTCTTCAGCCTCCTCAGGAAAAGCAGGCGTTGTTGGGCCTTTTTCACAAGGGCCTAGGTGTTTGATGTCCAGGAAAGTTCCTCGCTGATGTGGACTCCAAGGAATTTAAAGCTGGAGACACACTCCACTTCCACCCCATTGATGTGAATGGGGGAGTGGCTACAGCTTCTAGACCTCCTGAAGTCCACAATTGGCTCCTTCGTCTTCTGCATGTTGAGGACAAGATTGTTGATAGTGCACCATGATGTGAGGTGCTGAATCTCATCCCTGTATGCCTGTCTGAATGTTCTCATTCATCCAGGTCATGGTTATCCAAAGGAGTTGAATCAAGTGCAACTGGACTTGGTATATATCCGGGAAGACGTTTCGCCTCTCATTCAAGAGGCTTCCTCAGTTCGTGCCTTTCTGACTAGACCAAGCTAGTCTGACTGGCTGGTGATGAGACTCAGAATTTATCCTCTAGGAGTCGTTGTCAGAGTTATTGATATGCGTGGCTCTTTGTGTTCCGATGTTTACCAACGCCCGCCGCTAACAGAGCCATAGATATGCGTGGCTCTTTTGTGTACCGATGTTATGGCCGCGCCCGTCGTTATCGGAGCTATTGATATGCGTGGCTCTCCTGGGCTCCGATGTCCAGCCAGGCCCGTCGGCATCGGAGCTATTGATTTGCATTTGTTTAGCAGCGACGGTCGTTGGGGGTGTTAGTTTCGACTTCATTGTTCAGTGGTCATGAGAGTGGTTGGAGTCGTTAGTGATGGACTGTTGTTCTTGGAGGCTAGGCTTCTTGAGTCTCCTGGGTAGAGATGAAAGGACGGCATTGTAAGTGGGAGATAGGCGGTGTCGCAGACCTCCTCCTCTGTTGAGGGATGGTTTTTCCAGTTTCGCATAGATGGCTTCCTTCACCCCTCTTTCAAACCATCTATCTTCTCTGTCCAAAATGTGTACGTTGCTTTCCTCGAAGGAGTGTGTCTTCTCCTTTAGGTGTAGATAGACTGCTGAGTCTTGTCCTGAGGAGTTTGGCCTTCCGTGTTGGGCCATCCATTTGTGTAGTGGTTGTTTGGTTTCTCCTATGTATAGGTCCGTATGCCGTCTCGTCATTGTTGGTGATACGGCCAATGACTGTGGTGTCATCTGCAAACTTAACTATAACATTTGAAGGGTGAGTTGGCAGGCAGTCGTGGGTAAAGAGGGAGAAAAGGAGGGGGCTCAGAACACAGCCTTGAGGGGCACCTGTGCTGAGGATCAGGGTGGAGGAGGTGTGGTCACCTAACCTAACAGACTGAGGTCTGTTGGTCAGGAAGTCCAGGGTCCAGTTACAGAGGGAAGGGTTGAGGCCAAGGGAGAGGAGTTTGGTGGGGATGATAGTGTTGAAGGCAGAGCTATAATCTATAAACAGCATCCGGATGTATGTGTTGTTAAGTTCAAGATGGGTCAGAGCAAAGTGCAGGGCAGTGGCAATGGTATCCTCAGTAGACCTTTTGGGACGGTAGGCGAACTGATGTGGGTTGAATGTGGGGGGGATAATGTTTTTAACATGAGCCAAAATGGTTGTAAATGTTTAAACACTTGGCATTAGGAATATTTCAGGTGTCTGGGTAGTGTAGCGGTCTATTCTGTTGCCTACCAACACGGGGATTGCCGGTTTGAATCCCCGTGTTACCTCCGGCTTGATTGGGCGTCCCTACAGACACAATTGGCTATGTCCGCGGGTGGGAAACCAGATGTGGGTATGTGTCCTGGTCGTTGCACTAGCGCCTCCTCTGGTTGGTCAGGGCACCCGGGGGGAATAGCGTGAGCCTCCCACGCGCTATTCCATATGTATCGGATGAAGCATGTGGTAGTCTGCAGCCCTCCCTGGATCGGCAGAGGGTGTGAAGCAGCGAGCAGTATGGCTCGGAAGAGTGGGGTAATTGGCTGGATACAACTGGGGGAAAAATGGGGGGGGGAAATCCCCCCCTCCAGAAAAAAGGAATATTTCGGTAACCAGTGGATTGAGCTAAAGGTGAAGGACGGTGATAATATGAGGTTCTGTGTACATCCCCCCTCTCTCCATGTAGCCCAGGAGGCTCTCCGCCCTCCCACCTTTGTCCAGAAAATGCTCAACTCCCGTGCTCTGGAGGGTGACACCGTGAGGTTAGAGTGTAAGGTGGATGCCTCTCCTCCACCTCAGCTCTTCTGGAAGAAAGACAAAGACATGCTGCGCATTGACCCCAACAGAATGAGGTGGGTGAGCTAATACGCTGCCATGCAACCTTATTTATATGATCCACTGGACACACACAAGGAGTCTACACCCTCATAAAAATGCACTGTAAAAGCTACACTATTCGGCTTTTATTCTACCTAGCAGATGTGCATTAAGCCAACCTGAATACAGTCTTCATCTAATGAAACACGTCTCCTTGACTGTGTCCAAGTCATGTTCTGCATTACTGAGAGGGAACCAAAATTCCCGAGTTTTATCTGTCGTTCCCATTGTCTCAAAAAATGTCTTAAAGTGTTCTTACGCCTACCTTCATCCACTCAAAAGCGACAGAACAATGCCTCTAATACTATAAAGTATCATCTGCTCATGGTAAACATGAGCAGAGGTATCTCTGTAAACATGTCTTAGCTGTTCGTCCTCTTGATCGTTCACTCAACATGTTGAGTGAAACCTAACCTATAATTGAATTAAAATGATTGCAATAAAAAACATTCTGATTATAAAATAAACATTTGGGGCATCTGGGTGGCGTGGCGGTCTATTCCGTTGCCTACCAACACGGAGATCTCGGTTCAAATCCCCGTGTTGCCTCCGGCTTGGTTGGGCGTCCCTACAGACACAATTGGCCGTGTCTGCGGGTGGGAAGCCGGATGTGGGTATGTGTCCTGGTCGCTGCACTAGCATCCCAGAGGGGATGCTAGTGCGACAAAAGGTTGTTGAGCTGCACAAATTAGGAAATGGCTATAAGAAAATGGCTAAATGGTTGAAAATGCCGATGTCCACTATCGGGGCAATGATTAAGAAGTTTAAAGCAACTGGAGATGTTCAGAATCTACCTGGAAGCGGACGTGTGTCAAAATTGACCCCAGGCACAATGAGGAGGATGGTTCCAGTGGACAAAGAATCTCCAAGGATAAAAGCTGGAGAATAGCAGACATTAGTTTTATCTCCAAAACCACGATCAGACTCCACCTACATAACCACTAGATGTTTGGGAGGGTTGCCAGAAAAAAAGCCTCTGCCGTCGTCAAACAAGAAACTCAAGCGCCTACAGTTTGCCAAACGTTACTGGAACTTTCAATGGGGCCGGTTCTATGGTCAGATGAGATCAAGATAGAGCTTTTTGGCAACAGACACCGAAGGTGGGTTTGGTGTAGACCAAAAGATAGTCATGCAAGAAAGTACCTCATCCCCATTGTGAAGTATGGTGGTAGATCTTTGATGTTGTAGGGCTGTTTTTCTTCCAAAGGCCCAAGAACACTTCTTAGGATACATGGTATCATGGACTCTGTCAAATACCAGAAGATATTAAACCCAAACCTTACTGCCTCCACCAGGAAGCTGGCCTATGGTTAGATCTTCCAGCAGGACAATGATCCAAAGCCCATCTCAAAATCGACACAAAAATGCTTCCCTGAGCACAGAATCAAGGTCTTGCCATGGCCATCCCAGTCCCCTGACCCAAACCCCATGGAAAACTTGTGGGGTGAGCTGAAGAGGAGAGTCCACAAGTGAGGGCCTGAGATTTTGTATGGAGGAATGGTTTCAGCTCCCTTGCCATGTGTTCTCCAACCTCATTAAACATTATAGGGGAAGACTCGGAGCTGTTATCTTGGCAAAGGGAGGCGGCACAAAGTATTAAATGAAGGGATACCTATAATCGTGGCTCACGTTTTTCAGAAAAATATGTTTCATAAGAATTTCTTTCCTTTCAATTTTTTACTGTAATTAACGTTTAGATTTTTGTTAACATTTTCAGTGAAAGATCAAGAGGATAATCAATTAAGACATTTTTTCATACCCCCTTTTGCTCATATACACTGATCAGCCAAAAATATTAAAACCACCTGCCTAATATCGTGTAGGTCCCCCTCGTGCCACCAAAAGAGCTCTGACCCGTCGAGGCATGGACTCCTCAAGACCTCTGAAGGTGTCCTCTGGTATCTGGTACCAAGACTTTAGCAGCAGATCCTTTAAGTCTTGTAAGTTGTGAGATGGGGCCTCCATGGATCAGACTTGTTTTTCCAGCACATCCTGCAGATGTTCGATCGGATTGAGATCTGGGGAATTTGGAGGTCAAGGCAACACCTTGAACTCTGTCATGTTCCTCAAACCATTCCTGAACATTTTTTGTAGTGTAGTAGGGTGCAGTATCCTGCTGAAAGAAGCCACTGTCATCAGGGAATACTGTTACCATGAAGGGGTGTATCTGGTCTGCAATGATGTTTAGGTAGGTGGCACGTGTCAAATTGAGGTCCCCATGAATGCCAGGACCCAAGGTTTCCCGGCAGAAGATTGCCCAGAGCATTGCACTGCCTCCACTGGCTTGCCTTCTTCCCATAGTGCAGCCCAGTGCCATCTCTTCCCAAGTTAAATGATGCACAAGCACCTGGCCATCCATATGATGTAAAAGGCCACCTTCTTCCATTGCTCCATGGTCCAGTTCTGTTGCTTGCGTGCCCATTGTAGGTGCTTTCAGCAGTGGACGGAGGACATCATGGACACTCTGACCAGTCTGCGGCTACGCAGCCCCATACACACCAAGCTGTGATGCACTGTGTGTTCTGACACCTGTCTATCATAGCCAGCATGAACTTTTCAGCAATTTGAGGTACAGTGGCTCTTTTGTGGGATCAGACCAGACAGGCTAGCCTTCACTCCCCACGTGCATCAATGAGCCTTGGGCACCCATGACCATGTCACTGGCTTACCGGTTGTCCTTCCTTGGACCACTTTTGGTAGGTACTGACCCCTGCATACCGGGAACACCCCACAAGACCTGTTGTTCTGGAGATCCTCTGACCCAGTCGTCTAGTCATCACAATTTGGTCCTTGTCAAAGTAGCTCAGATCCTTACGCTTGGCCATTTTTCCTGCTCCCGACACACCAACTTCCAGAACTGACTGTTCACTTGCTGCCTAATATATCCCACCCCTTGACAGGTGCCACTGTAATGAGACAATCACTTTTATTCACTTACCTGTCAGTGGTTTTAATGTTTCTGCTGATCAGTGTATATCAAGGGTGCCAGTATTAGTGGAGTGTACTGTATACATGTTGTTTATTTGGATCAAATTTACATCCTTACCCTGTGTTCACACCAAAAGTGTCATGAGCACAAGCGGTCCCTCTGGTTTTTAGTTGTTCTCCAGAGCTCTAGCTTTTGGTTGTGTCTAATAGCCTACTGAGTTTGTAAGATAGATATCACAGTGAGAAGACATACCTGTCTGCAATTGGTTGGTGCTTCAACACAACATGACTGTTTTGCATTAGGTTAATTTCAGCTCAGTTTCAAATGGTCGCTCTTCTCAGTGCTGGCTGCTTCTCAGTTAATCCACCATAAAGAAGCTTCTGGTGTTAGTCCAAGGTTGTACTGTCAATCAGTCTCGCCAGGTGCAGAAACAACAGCTTGATAAATGATGCTATTTAATCCATCATGGTTTTCTTAACAAATATGCACTTTTTGATATTTGTAGACCTTGAGCAGAATATCAGTTTGTGTGTCATATCTTCTCCTTGTTTTTTTAGTTTCTCTAGATACTGAACAGAGTTGTTCTCCTTCTTGCAGTTACCAGTTACCTGTTGCTGTTGGATAAAAATTAAGGATATCGTAACGTGCATGGATAAGTAGACATGTTAGCCAAGGGCTAACGGGTCGAACCCTTTAGTCGAGCGGTCAGCGATGTCTTCCGCGGTGCGGGAGATACGGGTTCGCGTCCCGGCTGTGGCAGTTCCTGTGGTTGCCCCCCGAATTCGCTACAATATGTTTGCTTTTGTAACTAGTTGTAAATCAACCCCCCCCCCCGGAATGAAAGATTTATTGTAAACATCATGTTGGGTGTCTACAGCCTGTTGCACCAGCTTTGCATAAGTTTGAACGTGGCTTAGTTTGAACGTAAGGGGTGGATCAACGCTATAACCCTTTAAACAGGTTGCACCATATAAGTTAGTTCCAACGTAGAGCTAAGATATAACTTAAAATTTACAATCCCCCCATTAGCTGGAAAGTCATGCCTACATCAACCATTGACATGGTGGAATGACTACCGAGACTAGAGAGACTATTAACTGGTGATCCGAGGGAACCATTTGTCCCTAACTTAACCTGGCCGTGTGTTTTCCGTGATGGATTGCATCTGTTTGACATGTCTGACTGACATACATACACTCTGGATTCCGCTTTTGCCGAGTCGAGATGGAGAAGATACCTGATGTACTGACCGTTGATTTACAACAAGGACCTGATAAGAATGGGGCTCTTGGTCCATTGTTTCAGGTTTGTGATGCGCTGAGATAACTTCGCCACAGGGGCATTTCAAAGTTTAGTGGGGGATTTGGTACAAATCCACAGTTAGCAGGACCGTAAGATTGGTGGCTTTGACATCGTGTCGGCGCCTGGGTGATTACATGGCATTTCCTGTGCAGCTGGAACAACAAAACAGAGTGCTGCAGAAATTATACCAAATAGTGGGGTTTATTATTATTATCCTGAGTTCTGTAAAGAATTAAACAGGGTGGAATCCCCCCCCCTTTTTTTCCCTCCCCAATTGTATCTGGCCAATCACCCCACTCTTCTGAGCCGTCCCGGTCACTGCTTCACCCCCCTCTGCCGCTCCGGGGAGGGCTGCAGACTACCACATGCCTCCGCCTCCTCCGATACATGTGGAGTCACCAGCCGCTTCTTTTCACCTGACAATGAGGAGTTTCGCCAGGGGTACGTAGCATGTGGGAGGATCACGCTGTTCCTCCCAGTTCCCCCTCCCCCCCGAACAGGCACCCCGACCGACCAGACGAGGCGCTAGTGCAGCGACCAGGACACACAACCATATCTGGCTTCACACCTGCAGACACGACCAATTGTGTCCGTAGGGACACCCAACCAAGCCGGAGGTAACACTGGGATTCAAACCAGAGATCCCCATGTTAGTAGGCAACGGAATAGACCGCTATGGTACCTGGACTCCCGGTTGACCCTCTTTTTAAGCACCACAGTCGTGTGCAGCGATGCAAGTTGCCAAGCAGAGATGCTGCACATGTTCAGGGTGCTGGATAGTCAAGAAGGGAACCACAGGCTTTGCAGTTAGGACACACTAACAATGAATTTAACAAATCTTGAATTTTCTTTAGCTATCAGTAACACAAGTACGCTAACATTTGCCCCCTGGTAATGAGAGGGAGTTGCACAGCTTTTAGTTAATGTTACTTTGTTGAAAACAACCGCTTAATAGCCCTGTTGCTTAGGTCTGTATCACCTCTGGTAAACTAAACACGAGTCCTGACAATGCTTATCAGGCTACATGAGCTCATCCCCTCATGTGTGTGCCTCTATGCTTGACCTTTATGTTAAAATAGTTTATAATGTCACTTAATTTCCGTTCACCTAATAATTTACCTAATTAATTTTCCGCTTCCGGTGTGGGAAGATGGTGGCATGAATTCATGTTTGCGGCGGCCTCATCCAGCAGTGTCTTTGTCCACGTCTGCATCTAAGTTTGTCTTCGTTTGATGGCTGGGAGAGCTGGTGCTGGATCAGGTGGGAGAGCCTGGTCTGCTGCGTCCTGTGGGCCCAGGGACCACGGCCCTGCCTGGAGCTGTGCCCGAAGAGGAAACACCGAGGGTGGTCTGACAGGACGCGGAAGCGAGGCGGGCTAAGCTAACTGCTAGCCCATGCAGACCGGCAGTTCCGATAACACCGAGGGCGGTCTGGCGGCAGCCTCGCCTGGCCTTGACTGTGTTTTTACTGTCGACTTGTGGAGTGTGGGGGGGGTTTCGAAGGAGTCTGGCTGAGAGAGCTTGGTTTGCTGCGTCCTGTGGGCCCAGGGACCACGGCCCTGACTGGAGCTGTGCCCGAAGAGGAAACACCGAGGGTGGTCTGGCAGGACGCGGAAGCGGGGCAGGCTAAGCTAACTGCTAGCCCGTGCGACCGGCAGTTCCGACAGTCATCCTGGCTGGCGTTCGTTCTCCTGAACAGCGATTTTATTTAATTATTTATTTTTAGCTTAGATTTATGTGTTAGTTTGGATATATGTGTTCTTGTAGTTCTTGTAGTTTGGGTGTGTGTTGTTGTCTTTGTGTTGCACTGCTGTGGGCTGGGGACAGGATGTTTGGTTTCATTTCATGTGTGTCATGAAATGATCCGATTCTGATCTATTTTTGAAGCTATGCTGATGTTACTACAGAAACTTAATTCGGCTTCGCTGCAGCAGGCGATGACGTCACTGTCTGTAGCAGTGTTTTGGTAAGTGGCTCCTAAACGGTCTGCTAGTTAAGATGTAACTTAAGTGTCTGCGGTGCAACGAAACAAAGGTACGGCTTCAGTTTCAACCTGGTTTCAACACAGCGTCAGGGGGGACTTCACACCCAGACTACCGGTAGAGGACAAGTTGAGCTGGTGCAGCAGGCTGCAGGCCTTTTGGGCCAGGGGGACGTAGCGCGTGGGAGGATCATGCTATTTCCACCTGTTGCCCCTCCCCCCTGAACAGGCGCCCCAACCGACCAGAGGAGGCGCTAGTGCAGTGACCAAGACACATACCCACTTCCGGCTTCCCACCTGCAGACACGGCCAATTGTGTCTGTAGGGACGCCCGACTGAGCCGGAGGTAACACAAGGATTCGAACCGGCGATCCCTGTGCTGGCAGGCAACGGAATAGACCGCTGCGCTACCTGGACGCCCAATATTTAAATTTCTATATATGTTTTTGATATAAACTTTGTATTAGGACGGTGTGTGTGTGTGTGTGGGGGGGCTTTGTGTGTAGATATTTATAAAAGTTTTTCCTTTTGTTCTGTGTGGTGTTGGTAATAATTCTGGCTGCAAACGTCGAGCTGTCAGCCGAGCAGGCTAAGAAATGTGATAATACCTCTGTCAGTCTCATGGATATTCTGGCTGTGTCTCCCTCTAGTCTGTACCAGGACGGAACAGGCAGACAGTGCTTGCTGATAGAGAGGGTGATGAAGTCGGACGCCGGCTGGTACACGCTCTCCGCCATCAACGAGGCCGGCATGTCTACATGCAACACCAGGCTGGACGTAGGCAGTAAGTGAACCAGCTGTACATCTGTCCACAGTACATATGTTTGCTCAGAGGACAGCGTCTCGTTTTGTGCTAGTTACCATAACAACCCTGGTTGTAAAACCAAACAACAGATGGGGGATACCCTCCCTGTGTGCTCGAGTGCATCTCGCCGTATCGTTCCCAGCATTTAAAACAAATACTTTGTGATCTATGTGATCTCCATTAATTCAGTATGGAGGTCAATTTATCAGACAGGGCTTCTCATCTAGGATGAGACGGACGGGTATGCAGGAGCAAGGGTTTCACGTTGTAAATATTTTAGAGAGATTTTAGAATAGTGACTCCGACTCCGGCCATTGGGTCGTTAAGAATTATTACTGTAGTTTCTGTGGAAGATGAACGAGGACATTTTTATCAGAACATGGCAATGGTTCAGATTACATTATTGATTGTAATTCTTTTCTATTGAGCTTCTGGTGAAATTGGCCTCTATTTGGGTCTTAAAGAAGCACACTTGGAGCCTGCGGGCCACTTCCGCTGTTTGAGTTACCCCGGGTTACATTCACTGCCAGACTTTGTTAAGCTACTGTAAATGCGTCACTTTATTTTCACGTGCATGCTCAGAAATTGGGTGGCGCAGTGGTTAGTGCTGTTGCCTCACAGCAAGAAGGTCCTGGGTTCGAACACCGGGATTGTCCGACCTTGGGGGTCGTCCGGGCTCGTCCTCTGTGTGGAGTTTGCATGTTCTCCCCGTGTCTGCGTGGGTTTCCTCCGGGTGCTCCGGTTTCCTCCCACAGTCCAAAGACATGTAGGTCAGGTGAGTCGGCCGTACTAAATTGTCCCTAGGTGTGAATGTGTCAGTCCTGTGATGGCCTGGTGACCTGTCCAGGGTGTTTCCCCGCCTTCTGCCCTATGACTGCTGGGATAGGCTCCAGCATCCCATGACCCTACTTAGGAAAGGCAGCTTGGAAGACGGATGGATGGATGGCGTTACATTGGTTATCACCAGCATGGCAGAGCTGGAGCAGTGAATAAAAAAGTTGTCGTCACGGTAACAGGACGACGTTGGTGTGTTGGTTCAGATGTTATGCTGGTAGTGAGGCCTATGAAAGGTTGAATTAGCTTTGATCAAAACAGGTTTCAAACCCTGGAGTGCTGGTGCAAGAGCCAGACTGGGAAGATGATAATGGTTGGTGTGACCTGTAAAAGTGTGGGTATTAGTACACGCAGTATAAAACTGTCCTTACCATGTTAGAAGCACACAGACTTGCCTTTAACTTGGATGGTTTGGTACATGCTGTCCTCGTGGAGCTGAAGAGAGCGAGTGAAGACACGGTGATGCTACACAAGTGGAAGAAGGGACAATGTGGTGTTAGCTTACTGACATTAGCACGCGACCATGTTAACATTTAGCCTGGGGGGGGGGGGCAGGAAGTGATGTAGTGTGAGGATCTAGAGAGCTAATCCTAACCAACAGGTTACCTTTCCATCTGAGGCCTACATGTAGAATCAGCACTTGAATTTGCTTGACAGAAGATGCAGAGATCTAAAAATCTTTTCAGATTGTGTAGTTTTGAATGGTTTGGTTTTCTTGTTTTAGAATCCCTATGCTGATATGTGTTTCCGTGATATGCCGTGAAGGGTAAAGCGGGGTTATTTTCAGACACCTGGCATGACAGGAATGCTTGTCCCGTCTATCCCACAATAACCCGTTACCAGCCCTGATACATGGCTTCATTTTATAATGTGGATTACAGATTATCCTAGCGACTGGTCCAGTAGGGACTGGTCCATGAGTGACTGCTCCACTACGGACTGGTCCACTAGCGACTGGTTTACCAGGGACTGGTCCACTAGCGACCGGTCCAGTAGGGGCTGGTCCACTAGCTTCTACTCCTCTGTTGCTGTATGTAAGACTTACATGTACAGACACACATATCATATGTACCATGGGGTAAGGTGCCCAAAAAGGTTCACGCAATACTGTCAAAGTAGACCATGAACTGTGAAGCAGACAGGACACTTAATTTCTCTCCTATCTCCTCTTGGTCATCCTCTAGCCCGTACAACTCCAGCTATGAAGACGGCGCCCCCTGGCTCCAAGACATTGAAACTGCTCTCCTCTCTGAATCGCCTGCCTACTCTGACCGTGGAGAGTCCAGCACAGCACACCGCCCCGCTGTACGAGAGCGAAGAGCTGTAGGCCCAAAAGAGTTCCCTGCTGCCAACATCTCAGGACTGAACAAACCGGGCCGGGACACAGAACCTAAACGAGAACTTGCGTTAACTCCAGAGCAATTCTAAGAGCTGATCCCAGAGGCTGCACCAGCTGTCCTTTGAGCCAGAACCCAAATTATCTATGCTGTAGGGACCCGTGCTGATCGTCCATACTGATCTTAGCTGTATACGGTTATTCAGAGGTCCTACATGAAGTTCAGCTCCTGATCTACTAGCTATGAGAGCCCTGGCTGGTAAATTTAGCTGCGGGGGCAGTGTCGGCTCAGTACGGTGCCATACTCCAATGCCAGGTTTCGATTTTAAACATTTTTCAAAAGCTTTAGGAAAAGAAGCACTTGATTATGTCCTAAATTTGAGAGCAGTAGTTCCTCCTCTTAGCACTGTGCTCGTCTTTCTTTCCTCTTCTTAGCATCTAGTCTCCCCGCGGCTCATGTTCGACACATGAGCTGCGGGGAGATGTCTCGTTTTTTATCTCTGTCTTCCTTTCTCAGTCTGCCTCACAGCTGAACAGTGCGGCGAGGAGGGAATCAGCTCTGTGCATAACTGTAGTCCACTGACTTCCGGTTTCTACTGCAGCGGTCATACCAGTTTCCTGTTTGTTGGCGTGTGCTATTGACGATGGCATATTTTTCGCGATGCCTGCAAGATTTACCATGGATAAATGTCAACCACATGCACACAACTGTCCACAAACTTTCACCTGCGCCTACCAGCAAACAGGTGGAAAGTTTCAAGTTGTACATATCAAGTTACGTCCACAATTCCGTCCGTCCGCTCATCCTCATAACTGTGAACATAACTTGATATGTACAACTTGAAACTTTTCACCCGTTTGCTGGTAGGTGCAGGTGACAGTCTGTGGACAGCTGTGTGCATGTGGTTGACATTTATCCATGGTAAATCTTGCAGGCATCGTGAAAAATATGCCATTGTCAATGGCACACACCAACAAACAGGAAACTGGTATGACCGCTGCAGTAGAAACCGGAAGTCGGTGGACTACAGTCATGCACAGAGTGTATTGTGCTCCACTGTCCTACTCACAATGCAACATGAACAGGGTACCTCACCAGACATGTGTCAGAGCCTGCACTTTAGTCCTGACACCTCTCTGTCTGCAGCCCCCTTTGCTGCTTGCTGTTGATGATCACTATAAAGAGTTTGTGTTACGTGTTATCAGCTCCGTGGTCTGGGTTCGAGTTACAGCTGCTGCTTTTGATGCTACGTCCATTAAGCTGGGTTCACACTGGAGCAGAAAACTTGGTTTGTTGTCTTTTGACTTGAATCTTCTTTTTTTTTTTTTTTTTTTTAGCCTGTTTTGCTTTCATGTAGACTGCAGGAAAATTATCCAAATCCGGTCACAGTACAGCACAGTACAGATTCTCTGTTTCTGCACAAGTGCAGTGGTGCATTTGTTTTTAAAGTTGATTTTAAAGCTACGCTGTATGTGGCCATGGCTATTTATTTGAGCGGGGGTCATAGGTGAAAGGTTAATGTGCAATTGCCTCGAGAGCGTAGTTTAGGTACTACGTGGGTACTATGCTCTCGAGGCCTGAAACCGTAAATATGAGTTTGAGTAAATCTGTCTTGGGAAGGTTAACTCCACAGAGCCGCCACTTTAATATCCAGGCTCCATGGCTGGCGTTCGGTTGGACATCCGGAGTTTCGTCCTCTAAATAAAACAATGTATTGATGGCCATGTGCAAACATCATAAAACCAGGAGCAGCCTCTTGCGGAGGCAGATGAAGTGTCCTCATCTCTTAAGTAATTGATTTTTGCATGAACGGGTTCCAGTCTGCCCAGACTGGCCCAAATTTTCCAAACTCTCGGAAAACCAACAAATCCGCCCAGAGCCTTGTGTAAACTGCAGGAGGCTCCGTTTGCGTCCGGTGCCTTCAACTGCTGTTGTCGATGATGACGCCCTCAGCACCGTCTCCCAAAACCATCTTAGTGCTGGAGTTGTTTTTGTACCTTTTTCCCCTCGTGTCCCCAACTTTTATCTGTTTTTATGAAAGAATCCCATCTCCACTTAAGCTGAAGATGAGTTTTTGTGTTGCTTGCATGAATGCAGCTAATTAACCGTCAGTCTGTATTTACACAGGAACAAAACGCTGCATTTGTAACCCCATCTAAATGTTTCGTCTGTGACCACCAGATGCTCCACACTGTTTTCAGTTTTTAAACATCCGGCATACTTAACTACAGCACCAGTATACTTTTGGTGAATTGGACCTCTACCTAGTGAAAGAAAGTTCTGGACTGCAGGTAGTGAGGCGTGTCTTCTAAAATGATGTTTGTTGTGTACCATGATAGACCTCCTTGGGTGAATGAGAAATAAAGTCTTTCTGGCCTTAGTGCGGCTGTCCATGAGCACCTTTCTTCACTAATGACATGTTGATGGCTCGGGGACGTTCAAACCCCGTTTGTTTTTAAGCAGAAAGGGAACAAGACTGGCTACGCACGCATGCAGATAACCCATCTAAGCTCAGACACGATCTTAGAGATAGGGTGAGGAGCTCGGACATACGGAGCACCTCCCCCTATCGCTATCATATCTCCTCCGTAGGGTGTCTGGGCTCAGCCTTACAGATAGGGTGAGGAGCTCGGTCATCCGGAGGAAGCTACACTATAACTCACCAGCCCCAGGATCACACCCTACACTATAACTCACCAGCCCCGGGATCACACCCTACACTATAACTCACCACCCCCAGGATCACACCCTACACTATAACTCATCAGCCCCAGGATCACCCCCTACACCATACCTCACCAGCCCCGGGATCACACCCTACACCATAACTCATCAGCCCCGGGATCACACCCTACACCATAACTCACCAGCCCCAGGATCACACCCTACACTATAACTCACTAGCCCCAGGATCACACCCTACACTATAACTCACCAGCCCCGGGATCACACCCTACACTATAACTCACCAGCCCCAGGATCACACCCTACACTATAACTCATCAGCCCCGGGATCACACCCTACACCATAACTCACCAGCCCCAGGATCACACCCTACACTATAACTCACTAGCCCCAGGATCACACCCTACACTATAACTCACCAGCCCCGGGATCACACCCTACACTATAACTCACCAGCCCCAGGATCACACCCTACACTATAACTCACTAGCCCCAGGATCACACCCTACACTATAACTCACCAGCCCCAGGATCACACCCTACACTATTAACTCACCAGTCCCGGAATCACACCCTACACTATAACTCACCATCGCAAGGATCAAACCCTACAATATAACTCACTAGCCCCAGGATCACACCCTACACTAAAACTCACTAGCCCCAGGATCACACCCTACACTATAACTCACCAGCCCCAGGATCACATCCTACACTATAACTCACCAGCCCCGGGATCACACCCTACACTATAACTCACCAGCCCCGGGATCACACCCTACACTATAACTCATCAGCCCTGGGATCACACCCTACACTATAACTCGCAACCGCAAGGATCACACCCTACACTATAACTCACCAGCCCCAGGATCACACCCTACACTATAACTCACTAGCCCCGGGATCACACCCTACACTATAACTCACCAGCCCCGGGATCACACCCTACACTATAACTCACCAGCCCCGGGATCACACCTTACACTATAACTCACCAGCCCCAGGATCACACCCTGCACTATAACTCACTAGCCCCGGGATCACACCCTACACTATAACTCACCAGCCCCGGGATCACACCCTACACTATAACTCACCAGCCCCGGGATCACACCCTACACTATAACTCACCAGCCCCAGGATCACACCCTACACTATAACTCACCAGCCCCGGGATCACACCCTACACTATAACTCACCAGCCCCAGGATCACACCCTACACTATAACTCACCAGCCCCAGGATCACACCCTACACTATAACTCTTGGAGAAGGAGGATTTTCTCATGGGGATTAAGTTTCACTTATTATTCTAGAGTCTGTACACTTCCTCAAGTATAGTCAAGTACAGTCATTTTGGTTTAAATATACTAGTCTAGCAGGAGGGGCCCTCAGATATAGAAGTACCCCTAACTGAGGTAGAACAAAATACAATGATTTACTACCCCAATTCCTGTCAAATTAGGCCAGTACGAATAGGGTAAAGGTGACAAAAGAGCCCATCACTTGAATGCTCCCTCTTTTCTTCATCAGATTTGCTGTGATATGAATCAGGTGTCTGCCCTACGTCACCAGAGAGTCAGAGTGTAATTTACCTATAACTTACTGAAAGGTAGTCCTGTAAACATAGCTTCAGTTTAGGCAGAAATTGTACTTTTGTGGCGATAGGAAAAGAGGCCTCCTTTACTTTTCTCTCATTTATCAGAAAAACATAAATCCTTATCAAATATACCATTACTGAATTGTCTAGGATGCTATTGAACAATAACCAGTGGTTGTATGGCGATATCCAGTACAGTTATATTGCAAATGAGATTTATTTGTAATATTAGGTTTTGTCGACCTCTTGTGGTGGAGTGCATTGAACAAAATCTAGTTTTTACATTTTATTGAAAAAAATATAAAAAATCACATGTTACCCGTTGTTCTCAGAGGACTGGCTTGTGTGTCTGGGCATACACATTTTCTAACCATTACTGGTAATGAACCAGAAAAAAAGCTGCTGGAACAGTAGAAGTGGCATTGTGAACTACCGGACTCCACACTAAAGGACCAGCACTCCCAACGTTGCTGGTTGTCACCTCAGCATCAGCTACCCACTTCATCCCAACATGTCAAACACAATCTTCTGGTAACAAACCAAAGGCATTTCTTTGTTTTTCCCACCCCTGATGAGCCTGATCAAGTTTCCTCTCACCAGTGGATGAACTGAGGCCCAGGGTTGCCCATAAGGGGGAGGGGGCTTTCTGGGGCCCACAGAGGCCAGCAATAACCATGTCCATCCTAAATATGAGCAATGACGATGGCAATACTTGCTACTGAGTGTGAACTGGCTAAACACATGGACCTTAAACACATTATAAAGGACTCCACATCCAGTAAGACGAGGACGGTGGCGGTATGAGAGGCAAAGAGGATGCCATGATGTAAGAAATGGCATCTTCTACTAAAATGTGTGGTGTAAGTGTAGCAGATCCTTGTGTGTCAGAGTTCTATTATCTTTTGTGAGTGTGTGTGTGCATGCCCGCACCTATGTAGCCCGTTACTGAGCCTCTATCAGGGGCCCAGCAACTTCTGTGGGTGGGCCTGCTGAGGACATGAGGCAAACAGAGGAACCAAGCTGGGAAGGATGTGCAGCAGGTTATCCATCCATCCATTATCCAAACCACTTATCCTGTTCTCAGGATTGCGGGGATGCTGGAGTCTATCCCAGCATCTATCCCAGTCCTACAGCAGGTTAGGAAGCGATGGAAACGGATGACCCACTGTGGTGACCCCTAATGGGAGCAGCCAAAAGTAGTAGTACTAGACTCTGCTGTAGTTTTATTACTGTTTTAATTTAGTCTACTCTGATTTAGTTTCGTTTATTCTGTTTTAGTCCTGGGTTCGAGCCCCGGGGTAGTCCAACCTTGGGGGTCGTCCTCTGTGTGTAGTTTGCATGTTCTCCCCATGTCTGCATGGCTTTCCTCCAGGTTCTCCGGTTTCCTCCCACAGTCCAGACATGTAGGTCAGGTGAATCAGCTGTACTAAATTGTCCCTAGGTGTGTGTGTGTCTCTCTCTCTCTCTTGGCACTGTCATGGCCTGGCGGCCTGTCCAGGGTGTCTCCCCGCCTGCTGCCCAATGACTGCTGGGATAGGCTCCAGCATCCCACGGGACCCCGAGAGCAGGATAAGCACTTTGGATGATGGATGGATGGATGGACAGTATCAGACTACCACCTTTCAGTCTTCTGACGTCATGTGGTCTCACAACATCGTTGTTCAGTAAGTGTAGTGTACCTTGGCCTTGAGGACGAGGTACACGAGACATTCTGTGAGGGGGAAGGAGCCTTCATCAAGGTCTGGAAGAGACAAACTGGTCACGTGTATACTGACGTGGGTTACGTGTCAAAGCAGACAGGTATCACACCGGTAAATAATCACAGACCAAACAGTTATAAAAGAGGTATAAATGTCACAATTTTCCTTAACAATATAAACACAATGACAAATCATACACTTGTATATACAGTAGAAAGGACAGTGAAGAGGAATGGGAGAGGAATACAAGATTTTTAGACGATGCTGGGACCTGGTTCTTCATAGTCAAGTCCAGGGACCTCGTCCATGTCCATGTCATTCAAAACCCTTGACCATGATGTGAAGGAGTTCACCAGGTCGACAGCAGGGTGTGATGGTCCAGGTTGATGTAAGGCACATCACTACTAACATGGCATGATGAAGAGCCTGCAGTCCCATGCCCACACTGCTTCATGAAGACAGCGAGCTGATGGGAGAGCTTAGTATGATGAATAGCCTGCAGTCCCCTGTGCCCACACTGCTTCATGAAGACAACAAGCTGGGGGGAGAGCTTAGTATGGACAGAACGTAAATTCATTTGTAACTCGTTATGAATGCAAAACCCAGGTACAGGTCCAACAAATCAAGTGTATTATAAAGCATTACAGAGATAAAGCTGATGATGAAGACCAGGTCCATGTTCCCTGATGAGGCCCCTGTGTGCTGACTAGACTGTTGGTTACAAGTTGGGCAATTTCTGACGCTGAAGCTCAAAAGATGCTATCTGGGGTGTCAGGGTGGTGTAGTGGTCTATTCCGTTGCCTACCAACAGGAGGATCCCCGGATCAAATCCCCGTGTTACCTCCGGCTTGGTCAGGCGTCCCTACAGACACAATTGGCTGTGTCTGCGGGTGGGAAGCCGGATGTGGGTATGTGTCCTGGTCACTGCAGTAGCGCCTCCTCTGGTCGGTCGGGGCACCTGTGTCAAAAGCTGAGGGGTCACGAGTCCTGTTCTTCTGTCTGTGCTCAGGGTTCAGGGAACTCTTCAGCTGGAACCTGGTTCAGGGATCAGATGTACGACCTGAATGGTCGGATGGATGGATGAAATCATAGGTGGGGGGGTGGGGGGGGTGTCGAGGAGGAGGGGAGTCTGTCCGTTTCATTCTTTTTTTTCCTTAGGTCAAATCTCCACATCGCTCTCTTTGTCGTTGTCGTGGTCCCCGTCATAGAACTCATTGGCTGCCTCCGGCCTGAGGAAGTGACATCATTGAAAGTGATTTAGTCACAGGATCATTGCATCAGTGACTGTATGACCGAGTGTGGCGCTGACTTCATACCCTGCAGAGACCTGCGGCTGCTGCAGGGAGACGACCCATATACCCTGGAAGTCGGAAGTTGTTACAAAGCAATTCTATTGGTCAGTCGGTTAAGGGTCCTTCCAGCCTACTTTGAACGGTTGTTGCCTGTGTTTAAACTGTCATGCTGGCAGCAAAGTAGTAGTAGTAGTAGCCAACGGCACATTTACCCTAACCCTAACCAATCATTGTAACACTTCCAGGAATAACACTTCCAGGGTATAAGGATCATCTAGAGTATACCGATTGTCTACCTACAGCTGCTCTTCAAGTCAACCCCATCAGAAAACGTAGACCAATGTAGTCCCAAAACCCTGACACCCTAATAAGAGCACTCCTTACTTATTTCTCTTTTCCATTGTTGTCACCGAATACAAATCTTTTTTTTGTGGATTTTTTTTCTCCCCAATTGTACCCAGCCAATTACCCCACTCTTCCGAGCCATCCTGGTCGCTGCTCCATCCCATGTGCTAATCCAGGGAGGGCTGCAGACTACTACATGCCTCCTTCGATACATGTGGAGTCACCAGCCACTTGTCACCTGACAGTGAGGAGTTTCACCAGGGAAGACGTAGCGCGTGGGAGGATCACGCTACTCCCCCCCCCCCCCAAACAGGCACCCCGACCGACCAGAGGAGGCGCTAGTGCAGTGACCAGGACACATACCCACATCCGGCTTCCCACCTGCAGACACGGCCAATTGTGTCTGTAGGGACGCCAGACCAAGCTGGAGGTAACACGGGGATTCAAACCGGAGATCCCTGTGTTGGTAGGCAACGGAAGAGACCGCCACGCTACCCGGACGCCCCGTGAATGTATTGCCTGTGTGTGCATCCATGTTCATGAGAGAGGAACTCCAGCATGAAGCCATCTGTCCCCTGCACAATAGTCTTAATGACGGCGGGCGTGTGTGTGTACCTGGTATAATTATCTTCTGCCCCCCGCTCATCCGGGTCAGGGTCGTCATTGCGCTCGTAGCCCAGCAAGTCCGAGGGCACATCGTGGATCTGGACACTGGGAGCGTGGTTCAGCATCTTCAGGTTCTCGAACACTGTCTGACGGATCTGCTCCAAGTACTGAGCACGCGTGCGCACACACACACACACACACACACAGTCAGATCTGAGCTCCAGATACTACAGAAGAACACTAACAAAACACACAGAGATAATTTAAAGTGTCAACAGCTTAACAAAAATGCACACCGGCCAGCTATACTGGTCATATTAACTGGTATATACTGGTCATTTACCATGAACACATGCACCTCATCACCTGTTAGCTGGTATATACTGGTCATTTACCATGAATACATGCACCTCATCACTTGTTAGCTGGTATATACAGGTCATTTACCACGAATACATGCACCTCATCACTTGTTAGCTGGTATATACTGGTCATTTACCATGAATACATGCACCTCATCACTTGTTAGCTGGTATTTACCATGAACACATGCACCTCATCACTTGTTAACTGGTATATACTGGTCATTTACCATGAACACATGCACCTCATCACTTGTTAACTGGTATATACTGGTCATTTACCATGAACACATGCACCTCATCACTTGTTAACTGGTATATACTGGTCATTTACCATGAACACATGCACCTCATCACTTGTTAGCTGGTATATACTGGTCATTTACCATGAACACATGCACCTCATCACTTGTTAACTGGTATATACTGTTCATATTTACCATGAACACATGCACCTCATCACTTGTTAACTGGTATATACTGGTCATTTACCATGAACACATGCACCTCATCACTTGTTTAACTGGTTTGTTAAGTCTTTGTCATCTACTTTTTACACCTTTAGCTTCCATCCATGTACAGTGGAGTTAGTAATGCACCCAAAAACAAACCCCGCTACCTCCCCCCTGGTTTAATGTGTGCTACACATGGCCCTGCAGGGCACACAGCTGAAGACCACCGGCTTTCAATATACAGGTCACATACTACCAACATATGGGATAATGAACATTATTCATGGTGCATATAGGAAATGTAATCCCTCCTGAGCACTTAGTGCACTTCCAAAACCACATGTGTGAGACATGGAAGTCGCCTCTTCTTCCCCTCCACTGGTTATATGGGTTATAGCATATGGGCTATATGGGTTATATAGGTCACATGGGTCATATGGGTTACATGGGTTATATAGGTCACATGGGTCATATGCGTTACATGGGTTATGGGTGACATGGATTATCTGGGTCACATGGGTTATATGTGTTATATGCAAGTCAGGTCAGCCTTTGCTGCTACCATTATGACAGTAGATGGTACTATCTGCATCTGTTTCAACTGCCTGAAGGTAACTCTGAATTCAAATCCAAGAAGGCGCTGGCAGCAGGGCCCTCGATGGTGTGTGCGGCAGAAGAGCTCAAAAGGATCATGAGCGCTATCGGTCCAATGGCACAAACATCAGATGGCATGCAGAGGAACCACTCTGTTGCTCAATGGATGGCATCACTTGACAAGTAAGCTATCACTGCAAGGCAACCTCTTTATCTACTGAGCCCGTTGCACTATGGTGTACCGCTTAGGAATGGGTTCTGAGGTCCAGAGAGACTGTGCGGCGGGGGCACGACACCGACTGTCTCAACTACTGTGCAAGGCATGATGTGAGGAGAGCTTGATGGAAAAAGCACTTGCGAGAAGAGCGTTTACAAAGTCCTATGGCGACAGAATGAACATGATGGTAGCAGCCTAAGGAGCTGGAAGCTACTAGCGGCACCTCTGCACATAGGTGACTCACATGTGATGGTCGCAACTCTGTTGAATCCTGGGCAACAACAGGGTCGAGGCAGCTATGTGAGGCAGCCCTTTTCAGGGAAAGCACTGCCCGCCCTGTAAGGGGTAGCCCCTAGAAAAGGTGGGGTAAAAAAAGCTTGCTCAGAAACTACATGGCTGGTTCGCCGCAGCCAGTGGGTCTTCACTTCAGCAGTCGAAAATGCAAGAAAGTGAAACTGACCGTTGCGACATGGAATGTTCGGACCATGTTGGACAACCACACCAGACCTGAGAGAAGAACTGCATTGATCGCTAAGGACCTAGAGAGATACCGCATTGACATTGCTGCTGTCCAAGAAACAAGGATTTAAGACCAAGGAGAAATACAAGAGAGCAGCTACACCTTCTTCTGGATTGGAAAGGCCGATAGAAGGAGAGATTAATGTGGTCTTTGACATTACCAAAAGAATTGCGTCCAGATTGCCCACTCTACCATTAGGAATCTCTGAGAGGAGGCGTGTCCAGATGAAGACAAGGAATCTTTCTACCAGAAATTGGTTGAAGTAGCAGACAGTGTACCAAGCGCAGACAAGCTTCTCATTTTAGGAGACTTCAATACAAGGATAGGCAAGGACCACTTAACCTATGAGGGTGTCATCGGAAAGTTCGGCAAGGGCAATAAGAATACCAATGGCGACCTTATGTTGAATGTCTCTGCTGAGTGTGACCTGTGTATCACAAACACCTTCTTCTCTCAGCCCAAAAAGAACTACTTCACCTGGATTTATCCAAGATCAAACCATTTCCATTTGTTAGACTACATTGTGACTCGCAGGGCAATCTTGACAGAAGTACTCTCAACAAAGGTGATGCGTGGAGTGGAATGCTCAACTGATCACTACCTGGTCCGAACACAGTCGCAAATAAAACTAAAGATGAAGTCACAAAAGAAGAAACTGGATACCAACAAGCTAACAAGCACAGAAGATCAATGAGACTAGCTGCAGCAATCACATCTGCTCTTCAAGATGAAGAAAGGGTTGCAACAGGCGTAAGTAACGTTGAAGAATGCTGGACACAAATGAAAGAGACCATCTATAATTCAGCAGAAGAGGTGCTTGGTCATCCAAAAAGAAAATCACCTGACTGGTTCCAGGACCAAAATGAAGCAATCCAAGAACTACTACAGGAAAAGCAAATGCTTCACAATGCCCACCTGCAAGAGAACTCTGAGAGGAGTCAATCGGCCTTCAAGGCAATTAAAGCCAAAGTCCAGAAGGAGATTAGAGTGATGAAGAACAACTGGTGGAGCAAGAAAGCAGAAGAACTGCAGGCCTTAGCAAATTGAAATGATATGCATGGACTCTACACTGCGCTGAGAGCCATCTACAGCCCAAGAAGCAATGTGATAGCACCAGTAAAAATGGCAGATGGAAGTAAGCTGTGTACTGACCTGGAAGAGATCACAGAATGACGGAAAGAGCACTTCTGCACCCTCTTGAATCAAGAAGGATCAGCATATCCAAATGTATGCCGGTGGCTTACAAGAAGGCCGATAAGAGAAGACCTCTGTGAGCCGATCACAATGGCTGAAGTAGAGAAAGCACTTAAAGACACCAGAAGTAGGAAGGCACCAGGACAAGATGGCATCCCATCAGACATCCTGAAGCATGGTGGTTCAATACTTAAGTCAGAGCTACTAAAGCTCTATAATGCCTGTTGGCAGAACCTATGCCATCCTCAAAACTTCAGAGATGCTTTGATTGTGACCATCTACAAGAAGGGTGAACGAAGTGATTGCGGAAACCACCGTGGGATCTCACTTCTGTCAACTGCTGGAAAGGTCCTGGCTAAGATCATAATGAACCCGATAAAGATAATTTCAGAAGAAGTTTTGCCTGAAAGCCAATGTGGTTTCAGATCTGCTAGATCCCCCAGATATGATCTCCACCCTGAGACAACTCCAAGAGAAAGCAACAGAACAGCACCAGCCACTTAACATTGTTTTTGTGGACTTTTCAAAAGCGTTTGACACTGTTGATAGAGATACACTGTGGAAAGTGCTAGAGACTTATGGCTGCCCCCAGAAACTGATCAGCATTATCAGACTTTTCCACGATGATATGACAGGGAAAGTATCAATTGGAGGAGACGTCAGCGATGCTTTCAACATCAAGCATGGAGTGAAGCAGGGATGTGTGCTTGCACCGACCCTATTCACGTTATATCTCGCTGCAGTCCTAGAAATAATGTCAGCCAATTTAGGAGGTGGCTTGTCCATCAGGACCCGAACAGATGGAAACCTCTACAATCTTGCGAGACTCAAGGCGTCTACCAAAACAAGAGAACTCTGTGTTCGAGAGCTTCTCTATGCAGATGACTCAGCTCTGGTTGCCAATGATCCTGGAGAAATGCAAGAAATAGTAGACCGCTTGTCTTCAGCGGCTACCCTCTTTGGACTGAAGATCAACGTCTCCAAAACAGAGCTTCTGTACCAGCCTCCCCCTCAGTTAAGCCCCGAAGAAGGTCAGCCCAGTATTTTGGTTAATGGAGCAACTCTGAGGACCACTGAGTGCTTTATCTATCTGGGCACTGCTGTGACAGATACAAACTCCTCTGACCTAGAAGTGGACAGAAGAATCCAAGCAGCCACAAAAGCCTTTGGTGCCCTCCACAAACGACTTTGGTCCCACCATGACATCGGGCCGACAACAAAGATCAAGGTCTACAACATAGCTGTTCTCCTGTCTCTACTATACTCCACTGAATGCATGACCCTGTATCACAAGCACATCAAGAAGCTCACCAGCATACAGCTTCGTCATCTGCGAAAGCTGCTACGAATCAGATAGGAAGACAAGGTGCCTGACATGGAAGTATTGAGACGTGCTGGTACTGTCAGTGTTGAAGCCCTAATAACAGCCTCCCAGCTCAGGTGGGCTGGCCACATGAGAAGAATGCCAGACAACCGCCTACCAAAGGAGGTTCTCTACAGGGAGCTGTGCCAGGAAAAAAGGAAGCAGGGAGGCCAGAAGCTACGCTTCAAAGATGCGCTCAAGCACCACATGAAGATCTGCGGCATAAATGACTCCAGCTGGGAGACAGGCAATCGAGAACAGCTGCTGAACAAAAAAGAGACAAGAAGCCTATGATAAGGCTCACCATGCAAGCCATAACAGAGCAACTCAAACAACATTCGCCTATGACAAATGTGTTTCAATGAACTGCTGAAGAAGATGATGTGTTACATGTGATATATGGGTTATATGGCTTATATAGGTTACATGGGTTTTGTACTCAAGATGGCAGGCGTGCAGGCCGGTAACTGTATGTGACATCAGATGTTGACCCAGACAAAATCAAAATGGCCTTTGGACAACACAGTTATCTCAAAAGATAGCAATTTCGGACGAAATCTTTCCTTAGTTCATTGAACATAGAATGTTTCATTTGTATGGGATAACATACTAACCAACATTACTTTCTTATCATTTTTAAGTATGTCTGATTTCATAAACTGCATGAAGTGATTATTTTCCTGGGTGTGTGTGTAGAGAGTATATACGTGTGTTTTACCTGTCTTGAATTCTGGTTCTCTATCCTGGTACTGACATCTGGGTGCAGCGTGAAGTCTGGAGCAAAGTACTCAAAATACTCTGTGGAGGAAAGAGAGCAGAGAAGAGGCTCTGACTGGCTGGAAGGGCTGTACGTGAATTAGATTTACAGAATTGAATCCTGAATTAATGCCTTCACTAACTAAGCAAATCTGAACTAAACCTCCAACAGGGGCCAACTCAGTTTTTCAACTTTTAGCCTAGATTCCTACTTAAGTGGTCTTTCATGCTAACACACAGGCTTTATACAGACACACAGATACACTACTCGGGGGTGGGGGCCCTGGCTTGTAAAACATTTGGGGTCCCAATGTGTAGATAGGTAAACTCTGCCTTACAGTATGAATGTTTTAGTATGGAAAAAAAAAATCTATATATATGAAGTGAGTGTATGTTTGTATGTTCACTTAAAACTCCAGAAATACTCATTGTAGAACAAAAAGAAACGTATCTTTAGAATCAGCACTTTGTAAGGATTGCACAGTTAGAAAAATATTTCAAAAACCAAGTAAAAAATTGGATTTATTTGTGAAAGAGGCTTTCCAACGATGCTTTGTGGTGACTTCCGGCAAATCTTTCCAGTGGTCAAGGGAGGCACTACACCTAACATTGTCAATGATAGCCTGAAGGCACGCAACATGGTTTACCCTGAGGCGCTTGAGCACTGAGTGATTAATACACACATTGGCAAAGAAGCTTGATGAATGGATTTCTAATTATGACATTTGATCATTGTCGTTAATAAGATTAGTTTATTCGACATTCGTTTATCACATGTATCATATCATAAATTATCCTATATTTCGTCATCGATTATATCGTAAAGATCAGATTGTGTTGTTGTTTTGGTGAGAACAGTTTCCCTAACCCGGCAACGCCGGGTACCTCTGCTAGCAAAATGAATAAAATCAATGCAACTACAACAATGAATGTGATGGAGTATGACTCACCACTATAAGGCAGTTCATCACTGATAGATTCATCTACCAGTAGAGACGTCTCATAGGTCCTGCAATTAAATAGCACAACATTTCAATAAAATAATAATATCCTTGATGTCAGTTAAGTAATGAAAAGTATCAACGTGTCTACATTTTCTCTTCATTCATTTATTTTATTTGGGGGGGAGGGGGAAATTTTTCTCCCTTTTCTCCTCAATTGTATCCGGCCAATTACCCCACACTTCTGAGCCATCCCGGTCGCTGCTCCACCCCCTCTGCTGATCTGCGGAGGGCTGCAGACTACTACATGCCTCCTCCGATACATCCGGAGTCGCCAGCTGCTTTTTTTCACCTGACAGTGAGGAGGATCACGCTATTCCCCCCAGTTCCCCCTCCCCCCGAACAGGCACCCTGACCGACCAGAGGAGGCGCTATTGCAGCGACCAAGACAAATACCCACATCTGGTTTCCCACCCACAGACATGCCCAATTGTGTCTGTAGGGATGCCCGACGAAGCCGGCGGTAACGCGGGGATTCGAACCAGTGATCCCTGTGTTGGTAGGCAACGGAATAGACCGCCACGCCACCAGGACCTCCTTCTTCATTCATTTTTTGATTAGGAGATGATTTCTCAGATCTTCTTTGCCAATGACTGAGCATCACACAGCCAGGGACTGTGGTGGGATGCAGGGACTGGATATCGGGCCTACCGGGCTAAATTAGAACTTTTAGCCAAGGTTAAAACCCGATAGCAAAAGCCATGAGTAAAAGGTCATAAATAAAATCAAAATGGATTCATTTATTGCATTTCCAGCACACAGAAGCATGTATTTCTTTAATGGTGGGAAAAGGACTTTCTGTTATTTTGACCATTTACCTCAAACTAACGGTTTGTCTGCAGTGTTCAGTAACAGTAATGGATTAGCTCAGTACTCACTATCGTCCAATATGTAAAGATTGGTACTCTGAATCGGTATCAGCAGTGAAAAAGCAGTATCTGTTCATTCCTTCAGTTTTGGGCTTACCAGCAGCGAGCCACATTCCTGACTGTGTAGCCTCCACCTCCCAGGACCAACAGGGGAATCTTAAAACTCTTCACAAACTCCACACACTCGCTGTGGGACACACAGAGCCATGAACACAATAACACACCCAAAAGTACTTTTGTCCTGTTAGCAGTAGCTACTGTGAATATTATACAACTGGTATCACATGACTTCCCAGCTGTGTCACAACTGTCACTAGTAGCCATCCATTATCCAAGCCGCTTATTCCCAACTCGGGTCGTGGGGATGCTGGAGCCTATCCCAGCAGGCATTGGGTGGCAGGCGGGGAGACACCCTGGACAGGCCGCCACTCCATCACAGGGCCGCAACACACACACACACACACACACACACACACACACACACACACACACACACACACACACACACACACACACACACACACACACCTAGGAACAATTTCGTACGGTGATCCACCTGACCTACATGTCTTTGGACTGTGGGAGGAACCCGGAGCCCCCGGAGGAAACCCATGCAGACACGGGGCGAACATGCAAACTCCACACAGAGGATGACCCGGGATGACCCACCAACGCTGGACTACCCCGGGGCTCGAACCCAGGACCTTCTTGCTGTGAGGCGACCGCGCTAACCACTGCGCCACCGTGCTGCCTAGAACTAGTACTGGTACTAGTATCAATGATACAGTACTAGTATCATTGATAGTACTATTCTCAGAAGTTCAGTCCTAGCCCTGTCCATACATTGTCTTGTGTAATACAAATGGTAGGCGGTCTACTTAGGGCAGATGTGAAATATCCTCTGATAAAACCTTCAAGCTCCTAGCTCAGGGGTGGGCAGTCTTATCCAGAAAGGGCCGGTGTGGGTGCAGGTCTTTGTTCCAATCAAGCAGTTACACACCTGATCCCACTAATCCACCAGTAGAGTCTCTGCTGAGGAACTTGATGAGGACACACAGGTGTGTAACTGCTTGGTTGGAACAAAAACCTTCACCCACACCAGCCCTTTCTGGATAAGATTGCCCACCCCTGCCTCGTTTACTACAAATGGGGCAGTAAATCAGACTGCAGTTACAAAATGCTTCTATGTCTTGTATGAAAAACACATGCAAATCATTTTTTATCTACAGCGACATTTCTTGAATTTCATCATTCTCGGTGCAAAGAAAGCCAGTAGAGGGGCCACAACATTTGGACCAGAGGCATCTGTGTTTGGTACAGGACGTTTGGACTAGGCCAGTCTCACCCGTGTCCTCGTATACTGAGGTTGAAGCAGCCCAGTCTGTCACATCCTAGAGAATCTGCTCCGCACTGCAGGGGGAAAACCACTGGCTTTACTTTCTGCAAACAGGGTCTCACTTTACATCATTCTAACCGTGATCACCTCATACCAACACCTGAGCCATGTGCAAGAAAACACCGCAGCCATGTGCAAGAAAACACCTCAGCCATGTGCAAGAACACCTACTACTGTTAAATGCTTCATAACTATCTTTTAATAAGACATACACTACCGTTCAAAAGTTTGGGATCACCCAAACAATTTCGTGTTTTCCATGAAAAGTCACACTTATTCACCACCATATGTTGTGAAATGAATAGAAAATAGAGTCAAGACATTGACAAGGTTAGAAATAATGATTTGTATTTGAAATAAGATTTTTTTTACATCAAACTTTGCTTTCGTCAAAGAATCCTCCATTTGCAGCAATTATAGCATTGCAGACCTTTGGCATTCTAGCTGTTAATTTGTTGAGGTAATCTGGAGAAATTGCACCCCACGCTTCCAGAAGCAGCTCCCACAAGTTGGATTGGTTGGATGGGCACTTCTTTGAGCAGATTGAGTTTCTGGAGCATCACATTTGTGGGGTCAATTAAACGCTCAAAATGGCCAGAAAAAGAGAACTTTCATCTGAAACTCGACAGTCTATTCTTGTTCTTAGAAATGAAGGCTATTCCATGCGAGAAATTGCTAAGAAATTGAAGATTTCCTACACCGGTGTGTACTACTCCCTTCAGAGGACAGCACAAACAGGCTCTAACCAGAGTAGAAAAAGAAGTGGGAGGCCGCGTTGCACAACTGAGCAAGAAGATAAGTACATTAGAGTCTCTAGTTTGAGAAACAGACGCCTCACAGGTCCCCAACTGGCATCTTCATTAAATAGTACCTGTTAGAGCCTGTTTGTGCTGTCCTCTGAAGGGAGTAGTACACACCGGTGTAGGAAATCTTCAATTTCTTAGCAATTTCTCGCATGGAATAGCCTTCATTTCTAAGAACAAGAATAGACTGTCGAGTTTCAGATGAAAGTTCTCTTTTTCTGGCCATTTTGAGCGTTTAATTGACCCCACAAATGTGATGCTCCAGAAACTCAATCTGCTCAAAGAAGTGCCCATCCAACCAATCCAACTTGTGGGAGCTGCTTCTGGAAGCGTGGGGTGCAATTTCTCCAGATTACCTCAACAAATTAACAGCTAGAATGCCAAAGGTCTGCAATGCTGTAATTGCTGCAAATGGAGGATTCTTTGACGAAAGCAAAGTTTGATGTAAAAAAAATCTTATTTCAAATACAAATCATTATTTCTAACCTTGTCAATGTATTGACTCTATTTTCTATTCATTTCACACAACATATGGTGGTGAATAAGTGTGACTTTTCATGGAAAACACAAAATTGTTTGGGTGATCCCAAACTTTTGAACGGTAGTGTATGTTCTTTTATCCCTGTCAATTTTAACTTACAATGAAACATGGGATAACTTGTCACACAATGGATTTTCTAGCATGTACAGGGGAAATAATCCACTGTTAGGAATTACTCACTGGCCCGCCCAATCACTGCTGATAAAATTAAAAAAAATAAAAATAAAAAGATGGGCAGTGATGACTGAGACTCACCTGTAGAACGATGCAGGTGGGCTGGTAGAAATCTACTACCTGTTTGATGACGGGTTGAAACAACTGTCTGTAGCCTGAGTGACAGACAGACAGACAGACAGTCAGAGAGAGACAGCGAGAAAGAGAGATACAGACAGACAGACAGCGAGAGACAGACAGACAGAACAGAGAGACAGACACACAGACGGAGACAGACAGACAGACACACACACACACAGCGAGGTAAACAGAAAGACTTAAGCAGCATACGTTCAAGAGATATTGGGCATGGGTCTATCTAGTGGCACAAAATTATTTACTCCAGTTAGAGCTGACTGAGATGTATGAGCTGTATGAGCTGTATGAGATATATGAGCTGTACGAGATATATGAGATGTATGAGCTATAAGAGATGTATGAGATGTATGGATGTATGAGCTGTATGAGATGTATGAGCTGTATGAGATGTATGAGCTGTATGAGGTGTATGAGATGTATGAGCTGTATGAGATGTATGAGCTGTATGAGATGTGTGAGCTGTATGAGCTGTATGAGCTGCATGAGATGTATGAGCTATATGAGCTGTATGAGATGCATGAGATATATGAGCTGTATGAGATGTATGAGCTTTATGAGATGTATGAGATGTATTAGAGCTGTATGAGATGTATAAGCTGAATGAGCTGTATGAGGTGTATGAGATGTATGAGATGCATGAGATGTATGAAATGTGTGAGCTGTATGAGATGTATGCGATGTATGAGCTGTCTGAGATGTATGAGATGCATGAGCTGTGAGAGGTATAAGCTGTATGATATGTATGAGATGTATGAGCAGTATGAGATTATGAGATGTACGAGCTGTATGAGATGTGTGAGTTGTATGAGCTGTATGAGCTGTATGAGGCGTATGAGCTGTATGATACATATGAGCTGTATAAGATGTATGAGCTGTATAAGATGTATGAGCTGTATGAGAAGTATGAGCTGTATGAGATGGATGAGATGGACAAACTCTTAAAAACTCAGTAATTTGATTTTCAGAGTTTACATCTATGCTATTCTAAATATCTTTGGATTCAAAACTGCAGAAACAGTCGTTCTACCCGGTCAGAACCAGTTCAGTCTGACTACCGAGTCAGAACCAGTTCATTCTGGCTACCCAGTCAGAACCAGATCATTCGGGCTACCCAGTCAGAACCAGTTCATTCTGGCTACAGTTACACTTCAAGATCTTTCCAACATTTCAAACACCCTTTAATCCTGACGTAATATTATAATTTGGTCTGGAATAGCACCCCCCGGCTCATGCTGCTGAAAGCATCGACTGTGAAAACAACCACAAAACAGGCAAGTAAGAGAAAGAAAACAAGAAGTGGACTGACTCTGGTCATCGATGCCATCTCTGAGTGGTACGTTGAGACAGTAGTACCGACCACTCTCTGCCCCCACCTCGTACATGTCCCCTGCATCACAGACACACACAACAAACACAGACTGATACACACGTCTTCAGCTGAACAGCAACACGATGGAATTCCCTTTGTAGGGTTTGACAAACTGTAAGCAATAAATGCAATAAAACAATGTGGGGTGTCCAGGTAGCGTGGCAGTCTATTCCATTGCCCACCAACAAGGGGATCGCTGGTTTGAATCCCTGTGTTACCTCCGGCTTGGTTGGGCGTCCCTACAGACACAATTGGCCGTGTCTGCAGGTGTGAAGTAAGTGTGAAGTATGTGGGTATGTATGAAGATGTGGGTATGTGTCCTGGTCGTTGCACTAGCACCTCCTCTGGTTGGTTGGGGCACCTGTTCAGGGGGGAGGTGGAACTGGGGGGAATAGCATGATCCTCCCACACGCTACGTCCCCCTGGTGAAACTCCTCACTGTCAGGTGAAAAGATGCGGCTGGTTACTCCACATGTATGGGAGGAGACATGTGGTAGTCTGCAGCCCTCCCCGGATCGGCAGAGGGGTTAGAGCAGAGACTGGGATGGCTCAGAAGAGTGGGGTAATTGGTAAGTGGCCAGATACAATTGGGGAGAAAAAGGGGGAAAAAAAGAGTTTCTGCAGCCCTACTTTAAACACCAAGATCAAGACCAGAGTAGCAACTGCTATTAGCCCCAAACAATTTACCTCATAATCATTAATTATTATAATTACCTTACAATAATGCCTGAAAGATGCTGGAGTTCTGGGGTAAACCACCAATACCTGATTACCAAAGAAACCCTGACGTGTCACTCTGCCTGTATCGCCCGTCTGTATATATACATACTGTATATATACTGTATATGTATATATACTGTTTGTGTACTGTATATATACTCAAGGCTCAGCGTTTTCGGTTTTTATTTTTCAAAGCCATCCAGCATGCCGAATTTCGCCACAAGAGGACACTGTTAAATAACCTCACACAAACAGGAACAACGTTTGGATCCATGGAAACATATAATCCGGGTGAAAATCAGTTTAAAAATCTGGGTATTTTTCAGTGAAACTCGGTAAAAACCGAAAATGCTGAGCCTTGTATATACTGTATATATACTGTATATATACTGTGTGTATGCTGTATATGTATATATACTGTGCGTATACCGTATATATACAGTATATACACTGTAAATGGCTCTTTGACAGCCATGTAACGGGTTGAAGTCTTGAGTCTCAAAACTAACAGGGGCGCAGCGCAGCACAGCCAGAACGTGACAGTGAAGACATGTTTGTATCCTCCCACTGACAGCAGTGTAAAAAGGCTAAATGCCTGACTAAAAGTCGCTTCACGGGCAGATTAGTTTTTCTTTGGCAATGGATGAGTAAAGGAATGATACCTGTGGTGTTTGTGACACGAGCAGCAGCTTACCTGTCCCTGGGAAAAAGTAGTTCCCGTACTTGTGGAAGGACACCGTCATGACACGGTCAGTCAGGTAAAAGGCTTCCTGCACGCCGTCGCCGTGGTGGATGTCTATGTCGATGTACAAAACCCTCGGGTGGTATCTGCAACACACACACTGATGTTGTCGTAGGCCATGTCTATCTGCATGCTGTCGTAGGCCATGTCTATCTGCATGTTGTCGTAGGCCATGCCCATCTGCATGTTGTCGTAGGCCATATCTATCTGCATGTTGTCGTAGGTCATGCCCATCTGTATGTTGTCGTAGGCCATGTCCATCTGCATGTTGTCGTAGGCCATGTCTATCTGCATGTTGTCGTAGGCTATGTCTATCTGCATGTTGTCGTAGGTCATGCCCATCTGTATGTTGTCGTAGGCCATATCTATCTGCATGTTGTCGTAGGTCATGTCTATATGCATGTTGTCATAGGCCATGTCTATCTGCATGCTGTCATAGGCCATGTCTATCTGCATGTTGTCGTATTGTAGGCCATGTCTATCTGGACGTTTTCATAGGCCATGTCTATCTGCATGCTATCATAGGCCACGTCTATCTGGATGTTGTCGTAGGCCATGTGTATCTGCATGTTGTCGTAGGCCATGTCTATCTGGATGTTGTCGTAGGCCATGTGTATCTGGATGTTGTCGTAGGCCATGTCTATCTGGATGTTGTCGTAGGCCATGTGTATCTGCATGTTGTCGTAGGCCATGTCTATCTGCATGTTGTCGTAGGTCATGTCCATCTGGATCTTGTCGTAGGCCATGTGTATCTGCATGTTGTCGTAGGTCATGTCCATCTGGATGTTGTCGTAGGCCATGTCCATCTGGATGTTGTTGTAGGCCATGTCCATCTGGATGTTGTCGTAGGTCATGTCTATCTGGATGTTGACGTAGGCCATGCCCATCTGGATGTTGTCGTAGGCCATGTGTATCTGCATGTTGTCGTAGGCCATGTCCATCTGGATGTTGTCGTAGGCCATGTCTATCTGCATGTTGTCATAGGTCATGTCTATCTGGATGTTTACGTAGGTCATGTCTATCTGGATGTTTACGTAGGCCACGTCTATCTGGACGTTTACGTAGGCCATGTCTATCTGTATGCTGTCGTAGGCCATGTCTATCTGGATGTTGTCGTAGGTCATGTCTATCTGGACGCCTCCCAAAGAACACACAACACACCACACACTTGCTGACCTATTAAAGCTGGAATACACAAGTTTATCCCTACACAATCTTTAATTTATCCACCTGGATCATGCAGTCAGGCTGCATCCCACTACCTGGCATGTGTACCATGGCAGGAGACTGTCCCCAGGCTCCGTATACCGAAGGTCAATGTTCTGACTGGGTAAGATGACCACCGCTGCAGCGGCAAGTACATACATGTTTGAAACGACTCCAGCAGGGAAAAAGATTTAAATGTGATGCCAGTGCAGCCATGGCAACAAGTATTACTGTACAACAGTGTTCCCATACAGTTTGATGTAGTCTGTAATACCTTAGACTTTGTTAACTTTGGTCTCAGGATCCATTTTACAAGGGTGCAGACTATTTACTGGTAAGCTGACATATGGCTGCTATATAGTCCGAGCTCTCTCTGCCTCCTCCATCCAGCTATAATGTCATCTCTATTAACATATACACACAGACACACACACATATATTGTAGCGAATTCTGGGGGCAGCTGGGAACTGCCGCAGCTGGGACACAAACCGGGACTCCCGCACCACAGGCAACCGCGTTAACTAAAGGGTCTGACCCGTTAGCCAAAGGCTAGCGAGGCTAGTCATCTGCGATCATTACACTACCCCCCCCCCAGGAAGCGCGTCCCCGCGTTTCAGCATATCAGCTCCCTCATGGCTCTGTGCGCACGCGCTTCCGATGGCCTCACGGTCTCATCATCCCACCTCTGACACCAATGTAGTGAATTATGGGGGCAGCTAGGAACCGCCGCAGCCAGGACGCGAACCCGAGTCTCTCCTGCACCACAGGCGACTCTGTTAACCAGTCGACTAAAGGGTCTGACCTGTTAGCCAATGGCTAGTGAGTCTAGTCATCCGTGGTCATTACTATACATATATATCGGAAGCGTTCTTGTTCCCATTTCCATGTTAGTCCGAGTAGTATAGACCAATCATGTTTAAGTAGGTGATTTCTACAGGAACATGCTTTGTTTGCATGTTGGTGACAGTCCATGTGGGGAGCGAGAGGTCCAACGCATCGGCCGAAATGTCGACTGGTCCCAAAACACCAACAGAAAGTATCAAATGTTTGAGAATTTTGTGGAGAAATGTTCGACTCGTGTCGATGACTTGTAAAACAATCCGGTTGTAGCCATCGTCTTTCAACTCCATTCGAACGTCTCAAGCCGCTAATGTGACTGTAAACAATGACGAGGAACAATGAAGAGGAAGCCTTCACAGGGAATGGAAGCAAGCAGCAGCAACTACAACGAAAGCCCCAAAATACTGGTCGAAATATTGGCTCCAGGAGCTAAATCCTCTAGTGACGATTTAGCCTCTGGGTTCTGAGATTGTCCATTGGAGCATGCTGTCCTACAGTTATACTGACTGTCCTGCAGTAATACTGACTGTCTGTCTACCAGCATCACCACATCCTACAGTAATACTGTCTGTCTACCAGCATCACATCCTACAGTAATACTGTCTGTCCTGCAGTAATACTGACTGTCCTGCAGTAGTACTGACTGTCCTGCAGTAATACTGTCTGTCTACCAGCATCACATCCTACAGTAATACTGACTGTCTAACAGCATCACCACGTCGTCATCATGAGTCAAAAGCATAACATAACCTATTAACTGGAGAAAATTTGTGGACTGCAGCTTTAACACGATCAATGTCAATATCATTGAATGGTTTCAAGGGAAGACCTTCACACACAGACAGACACACACACACACACACACAGCTGTGATGACCAGGAAGCAGCAGAGTCGGGCAACATGTGGTGATGTTTATTCAGCAGGGTGTGATCTTACTTGAGCAGCTCCAGGATACTGATGACAATGTCATTGACGTAGCAGAACCCGGACGCCTGGAGACACAGAAAACCGTCAGCAACGGCAGAGACAACCACTTCACACAGAACACGGCAAAACAGGCAGACACCGACGGAAATGATTTGTATTCACCTCAAACTTCTTGGCATGATGCAGACCCCCCGCCCAGTTGATGGCAATGTCACAAATCTGAGGAGAGGAGGAAAACCCCCCCCAACAAAAAAACAGCATCACTGTCAATAATGGTCCCAAATCCCCTGAAAGCATCACAGCCTTCAGAGACTGGTTTATATCCAGCATCAGCTTAGTGTCCACACATCAAGCCTCCAGCCTGGTTTACTTTCAAACCAGCCGAGGAGCTCGACTCCTGCGCTGACAGAGCTGACGCCGGAATGTGACTGAAGCGCAACACAAGTATACAACACATGTATACAACATAGTGTGCGTGTGTAGGCATGTATACATGTGCGCTACCTTGTGGTTGAGCTGCGTCGCACCCTGTAAAGATGCTCCTGTGTATCGGGAGCAAAACTCAAACAGACCTGGAAACACAGGACTTACGTTGTCGTCGTCACACACACACACACACACACACACACACACACACACACACACACACACACACACACACACACACACAGGTTTATCAGTACAAATGTTGTCATTTGTGTTTGAAACCTGTGTGTTTAAAGGGGGATGACTGAGATTGGGAGGCTTACCAGTCGTCGCCCACGTTGAACGTGTTGAGGCTCTTCGTGAAGCCCTGCATATTATTGGGGCTGACCTTCTGCAGGAAGTCTATGTAGTCCTCGGAGTGGAACCGGCACATGTCGTGCTGAGATGCCTTGTACGGTTTGAACACCTGACAAGACGGGATGGAAAAGTCCCCCTCAGTTTCAGTGGGGCATTGGAGGGCAGCGGAGGAACACATGAGACAGTGGAAGGATGCTCGGTACATTAACTGTGAGTACATGCACGTTCACTACAGATGAGCTCAGAGGAACCGAACCCGGTATAAATCCATGCTCACCATCATCTTCTTGTAGAGTCCATAATGCAACACCAGACTGTGTGTCAGGGACAAGCGGTGGGGCTTCATTGGGTGGCCAGCACCTAACGGACACAAGTCAATGATTATATATCACTGAACACAACAACACAACATTAAACAGAGTAATGCACTTTTTCTCAAAACAAAATTTCAAGACTGGTTTATAAAGAACAACTTTTACAATCAATAATCACGTGATAAACACATACCGACTGAACCAAAATGTGAATCTGGACCATAGTTCAAGCAAAAGCAGCCCTCAAAAGCCTTTTAAGTGAGGGTGCAGTACGAGACTGATGGGCCTCATATGGTTGGGCAGGTTATTTCAGAGCTTTAGTTTTAGTTTAGTTTCAGTTTCCAGTTAAGTTTTGGGAGTCAGCAAAAGAACACAAAGATCTGAGGCTGTTCTTGGGACCATCCATCCATCCATCCATCCATCCATTATCCAAACTGCTGTCAGGGTCGCGGGATGCTGGAGCATGTCCCAGCAGTCATAGGCCAGCAGGTGGGGAGACACCCTGGACAGGCCGCCAGACCATCACAGGGCCGACACACACACACACACACACACACACACACACACACACACACACACACACACACAGGGACAATTTAGTACAGCCGATTCACCTGACCGATTCACCTGACCTACATGTCTTTGGACTGTGGGAGGAAACCGGAGCACCCGGAGGAAACCCACGCAGACACAGGGAGGACACACAAACTCCACACAGAGGACGACCCGGGACAACTCCCAAAGTTGGACTACCCCGGGCCTCGAACCCTTGCTGTGAAGCCACTGGGCTAACCACTGCGCCACCATGCCGCCCTTCTTGGGATCATAAGGAATCAAAATCTATGGAACGGCACTTGTTACTAAGGCCAACATACACCTAACAAGTGAAGAAGACAATTTTGGAATACGTCCTAAAGTGCACACGTAATCACTGAGAACTGGGGTAATAGGGCATATCTTTTAGTTGGATGTAATGTGCTGGACATGAGAGAGCTTATAAGTGTCAGTGGTCAAGAAGAGATGACGAAAGTGTTTCAATTGTGAAAACATACAGTAACTGCAAAACTATCAACTTTTTCATCCACCTTAAAAATGACTCCAGCATTCTTAGAGCTTTGAGATAAAAGCGGAACAAGTTGGACCAAGGTAGTTTTAGATCTGAGAACTAACAGTAGTGGACCCAGAGAGCCCAACTTTGAATTGAAAAAAAAAAGTCAAGTTAGATGGCCAGCTGCTTCAGATCACTTGGATTTACAGACAACACCAGCAGGGTATCATTGGCATACATGTGTTAATCAATAACATGCTGGTGAATAATATGACCTCTGAGCAGGTAATATGTGTGGCATGTATCTGTAAAGAAGGACTGGGCCCAGAATGGACTCACTGACATGAGGTGACTTCTGCCAGTGACAGAATAAGCTGCCCAATAGAAACAGAGAACATTTTCTCCCGGTGACCCACGCTACTTTAAAATGAAACTAATGTAACTAGGCAAGCAGTGGTATTTCAGACACTGGAGATTTGTGAATTTGGTGCTTTCATCAAGGTGGTCAGAAAAGATGACTTCGGGTCCTCCTGGTGTCTCAAATAGAAAGATTCTTTATCATAGAGGCTGTTTACACCTTATATTAACATGCGTCTTGGGTGATCTGATCACAAGTGGACAATAAGTACAGGTGTGAATGCACCCAATGCAGCCTCAATGCATCTTGAGATCCAATCATTTGCTAAGGCCACATTCGGAGGTGGCCTGGGATGCATTTGTCCACATCGCAATTGAAGTGTAAATGCACATGTGTCCCAGGCCGCAATGAAGGACTGCTTATGCAGTCACCAAAGCCTCCTCTGGGTTGAGTTTTTTTTTACCTTTTCTGTAATTTCTAGCACACATCAGACCCACAACTGTGGAAGAGCCCCCGCCCTCTTGAACATTCAAGTTCAACTTCAGGTTCAAGTTCATTTATCAACTGCAGCACAGAGCCCGACCCTCTCAAACCCGCTGGAATAATTAAATAATCTGAGCCTGAACTGATGTGATCTGGTCGAGCCTGACAGGGTTACGTTGAGAGCTACAAACTCTGGTCTTCAGACTTTTACATTTTCCAATATAACGAGTTTTAAGAATGAGCTTCAACTTTTGTTGTGTATTTTTAGCACAAAATGAAAGGAGGAAAACAATTGGAGCATGACTCTCCAACTCACTCAGTTAATTTTCCTCATCAGATTATTTGTCTCTATCTGGTGCAGTTGCTGCATCCATACCATTGTAATAATGTGAAACTATTTACCAGGGCTGGCGTGGGTGACGCCTGGGCCCGGGACAAAATTATTTCAACTGGTCCCGCCCCAATTAAAATAAAAATATGCTTGACATCTCGCTTGGAATAGTCAACGTCATGCTTTATTGTTGGGACAACTGAAATGTCATCCAAAAATGTTCAAAAAACAGTCAGTCATCCGCTGCACCTTTTTATTACCAAAGTCATGTATTATGTCTTAAAGTCCAGATTCTGCGCCAAGTGGCTCTCTATTGAAAGCAGTGCCAAACCATTTAATCTGTGTGAAGACATAGTAGAGTGCAAATAGTTTTTTACAAGTTTCATCTTACTGAATGCACGTTCACCACCTGAGACAGTCACCAGTAAACACAAAAACATGCGCTGTAAGATGCACAAGTCACCATAAATGCTGTGAAGCTCCATGTCATACATAAGATTCAGTAACTCCAAAGGCCCTAGGTTCTTCTCGAATGTAGCATTGTAAACCGATTTTATGTGATTAATCCGCCTTTTGAGACAATCTGTCAAATCGTATTTTGTATTTTGCAGACAGCTTTCTGCAGGATGCAGTAATGCACTCCTCTGACACGTTCCTCAAGTTCCACAAGATGGAAAACTCATCGCATATCTGCTTCGGTGCACTGAATCGTGTGTTGAGTTGTGAAATAATGGAATCAAGTGCAATTTAATTTTTTTTGTTCCTGAAAATTACTTGAGGACTTTTCTTCAGATATTTTGTAGTGGCGGCTGGTGCTAAAAAAAATTTTTTTGGGGGGGGGGGGCGCATTTTACCTTGGCGCAGCACACCTGACAGCTGCTTTAATGTCCACACAGTCACAGAGTTACTTAGGACAATGTAGCCTATAGATTTTATCAGGGTTCGTAGACGGTGGATGATTGACAGTCGAGACGAGGTGTCGTGGTGGGTGTGAACATGATTGACAGCCACGAGAATTGTCCAATCACATTAGATCAAAACACATTACAACAACACCAATTCACTGCCAATAAAAGTGGGAGTGTCTTGGGGCGCACAGAACTGCGCCCCAAGGAAAACCTGAAGAAATCAATCAGACAGCAGCCTCAGGTCACCTGCTCGCCAGAAGTCTGAGGGCTTAGATAAGGTACCGTTTGGCCAGTGCCCCTTACCCAGGAAGTATATGTATTCAGACAGAAATCAACCAAATACCATTTGAACCAATATTTAATGCTGTTGACAGGCGCTCACAGACTGAAATACACTTTTTATTTCATCATTATTTGCATTATACAGCTAAATTATATATGTTTAAGTAGATTTTCATCTCTTGATATTGGAAGGGGGCGGCGCCCCAGCGCCCTGTACTGGCCAGCTGCCACTGATATTTTAACATCTGCCTCATTGAAAAAACACTGTCTGCAGTCTAGCATCTAGTCTACCATCTAGGTTGATGTCCATAGCCTCGGCTACAAGTGTGGGCTCTGATAGAAGTTCCTGACATGAATCATTGCCTTTATTTAAACTCGAAAAATCATTGAGGGCTGGCCCTCGTTTACAATGATATCGAGTAGCAGTTTAAAATGACTTAGAAAGATACAAAACAATAAGATGCAAGTTAAAAGAAAACGATCAATTAAAACAGGTACAAAAAGGAGCTGAAGGTTTGTAATCATAGGTTTAAATTGACCACGGGTTACCAAAGCATTAATTGGTAGGGTGCATTGTAAAGAGCTCCAGGTGGTCGGAGCATAGAAACCAAAGTAGGTCTCCCGGGCTCAGTACAAACTCGAAGGACTTGCTGTGACAGCCAGTCATTAGACAGAGTTTGATGTGGTCCAGAGGACCAAACTAGCATAGATGTGATATAGGATGGCAGCCTCCCAATAAGGGCCTTGTACCCTGGGGTACACCCTGGGGGCCTATCATGCCTCAACAGACAGAGAAGACAACCCGACTTTTTCATACAGGGTGCATTATGCAAAGTAATCATTTCCTCAGCTAATGTCTGAATTTTAGACGCTTGTGCATTGAGGGAAACGGCCATTGATTGAAGGATGAGAGTTCTACCGCATTGTAACACCAGGTGTGAACTGACCTACTCAGAGCTGTCCACGTGTGATCGGCTCACCGGCACATGGTGAAAACAAGTGTACACAGCCTCATAAAGTCTCAAGACTAACAACAATGTCCTGGGTTCTTATCTGGCCGAGGACATTTCTGACATCCTGCTGTCCCTTGTAACCCTCTGTCTGTGAACAGACAGAGGGTTAAAGCAGAGAATGCCACAAAACGCTCTTTGAGAAAAGCATGCCTGCAAATCCTTATGCAGGCTCTTGCAAAAGAAAGACATGTAAGAACTTATATGTAAAGACACGACGGAATGTAACAGCGACACAAAACGTATTCAAAAATGTCAGAAAAACTCACAATGCAACAACCGGTCGATAACGTAACAAAATCCCTGAGCAGATACCATAAGGAAAGTGTTCTGGTGTGCTCACCACACTATGCAGGTTAGATGAGGCAAGACGGGTTTTCAGGTTAGCAGAGGGCTCAGACAGAGCGGGACTGCCTCTCCTTCCCTGTTCAATGTCTACACTGATGACTTGCCGAAGCAGCTAAACGGGTACGAAACTGGCTGTGTTATCGGAAATATGGATATTAACCACCTAATGCATGCAGATGTTTTGGTTGTTTCTCTCCATACAGTGCAGGGTTACAGCAGTTACTGAAGATATGTCCCCCGTATGAACCCCATATGAACATATGTCCCCCGTATGGTGCAGAGTCTCACATCCAAAGAAGATAGAAAATTAGTTTTTCCTGATTTTCATCTGAGTAATAATGCTGTTGAGGTGTGCTACTACTACTACTTCCGGCTGCTCCCGTTAGGGGTCGCCACAGCGGATCATCCGTTTCCATCTCTTCCTGTCCTCTGCATCTTCCTCCGTCACACCAGCCACCTGCATGTCCTCCCTCACCACAACCATAAACCTCCTCTTTGGCCTTCCTCTACTCCTCTTCCCTGGCAGCTCCATATTCAGCATCCTTCTCCCAATATACCCAGCATCTCTCCTCCACACATGTCCAAACCATCTCAATCTCGTCTCAAGAGCAAGAGCAAATATGCGGATGATAACTGCTCGTGAGGTGTGCAGTGAGATTAAACACCTTGGTCACTATATTACAGAACATCTAACAGGTGACAGATATATCCATATCCTGCTAGGCTGCACTTTGGCTACGGAGGCTAACATGGTGATTCTTAAGTTTCAGATTTGTACTATGTGTGTTAAAGCCTCACTGTGGTACGCCTCTGTATACTGCTCATTTATGGGGTGGTTGCAGAAAAGGTAGTATGCATACTTTAAGTGGTACATAACAATGCTATGTTTGTTAATACTGGTATACCTACATTAATACTGGTATACCTACATTAATACTGGTATACCTACATTAATACTGGTATACCTACGTTAATACTGGTATACCTACATTAATACTGGTATACCTACATTAATATTGTTAATACTGGTATACCTACGTTAATACTGGTATACCTACATTAATACTGGTATACCTACGTTAATACTGGTATACCTACGTTAATATTGTTAATACTGGTATACCTACGTTAATACTGGTATACCTACGTTAATACTGGTATACCTACGTATCAAGTACTGTTAAGAAACATGACGTAGAAATGCACGTGCCGCCCACACAAGTCAGAGAATAATGTTACTGTGGCTTTAACCAACCCTGTAAAGACTTACGTATACTTTAACCAACCCTGTAGAGACTTATACTTTAACCAACATGTAAAGACTTGTACTTTAACCAACCCTGTAAAGACGTATACTTTAACCAACCCTATAAAGACTTATACTTTAACAGACCCTATAAAGACTTATACTTTAATCAACCCTGTGAAGACTTATACTTTAACCAACCCTGTAAAGACTTATACTTTAACCAGCCCTGTAAAGACTTATACTTTAACCAACCTTGTAAAGACTTATGTTCGTTTCTCATCACATATCTGGAGACATTGGCGCGTGAGCCTTCATGTTAACTATGAGATGGACAACTGTGTTTGTCCCTGTAATATGTTATATGGATATGTCCTGTATACGTACTTTATATAATATATATGTATGTTGAGCTGTAATGAGAGGAGTATGGTACAGAATTGAGCAGAAGTGTAAGTTATCTGTGGGTAAGATGGGCACCACGTGGGAAATCACGCATAAAACGCAACATGAAAATGTAAATGAATGAACCGGAGGCCCGCAACGAGAAGCGCGGCCGCTGGAACCGCAGCCCAGCCCAGTCCCCTGCCCGGCGTGTCCCCGGCTCATAGCGTCCGAAGCGACTCCCTCTCGCAGGCCTGCTCCCTCACACCCGACTCACCGTAATGAAAGTTGCCCACGTCCGGGTCGTAGAAATAGGCGGTTCTGTTGGACATCCCCGAAGCGCTCTGTTGACGGTATTCTGCCCGATTTCCCCAGGTGTTTTGCTGCAAACGTAACAAATATACACTGAATTCTTTGATTAACTTAGCATTTAGCCGCCATTGTAAACAGCGAAGGCGTCCTCCGTCATAGGCGTGCGACAGAGAGAGGGTGAGGGGGCGGAGCCGGCCGCAGCTACGTCATAATAGTGCGTTACTGCCGTACAGAACGACTCTAAATACTGTTACTGACCTCTTTTTTTTTGGAACATATTTTATTTATTAGTTTTTTGTCATATATAATTTTGTTTTTACATTGCAACAGTACAATGCCAGAGTTTCAGTACGGGGGGGGGTCAAAACATAAAAAGTAATAATTATGTTCTAAATATAATACTTTAACGTGCATGGATTAGTATACACGCTGGCCGCTGTTTGGCGGGTCAGACCCTTTAGTCGAGCGGTTAGCGATGTCCCCTGCGGTGCGGGCGATACGGGTTCGCTTCCCGGCCGCGGCAGTTCCTGTGATTGCGTTGTCCCCCCCAATTCGCTACAGTATAGTGAAAAAAGAGAACATAAGCGGGATAAAATCAAATACATCAAGAAGGAAGGGTTGACAGAAATAAACGTAGGAGGTGGATGATCACATGATGACAATAAGAGCCGCTGTTAGGGGCCGTGCAGAAAAACAAAACCATGCAAATCCAAGCTGTTCCTTCATCTAACGTGTTTAATATGTTTTCCGAGATAAGAGATGTTTTCGTTGACTTTTGGTTAGAGGTTATTTTGGTAAGGGACTTGAAAAAGAATGTCAGATCAACGTGAAATAAACGAATATTGGGCTTGGAGCCCATCACCTTGGATTTGTGATTGTGAAATTGACCAAACAAACACAGAATTGTGAGAGCGTTATCTACAGGAGATGAGCAGTAGTGCAGTCCAGCAACAAGACCAAAGAACCTTCTTTGGGATTTTGTGTCCCCAACGCTTAACATTCAGAAAAATGCCTAAAAATGTATAAAAACTATGTGTATTATGCATTATCTTATCAATCAAGGTGTCCTCTTTATTGTATTTATTGAAATTTGAAGTTGGCTGATCTAAAAAATTTATAAAAACTGCATAGAACACCGAGAGACACCCGATTTTCGCCTGTCCCCACTGTCTACACTAAACTTTAGTATGAAATATAATAATTTATAAAAGTATGTATTTTTCATTTCTTGTGTAGCCCCACTTGTAATTTAGACATTACATACATTTTCCTCTCAAAAAATTATTCAACATTAGTTTAAAAATACATTTTTAGGTCCGTCCCCAGGTTTTCCCTCAGTCCTGTTATCCTGATACATAACCCCCCCTTAAAATGTAACTGGAACATTCCACAAGTGACATCATCAACAGGATATTGCGTCATCTCAGTGCCCTGAAGGAAATGGCAAAACCCAAAGTGAGTTCTCTCACTCTGTCTTGTAAATTTTTAATAATATTGTAAGAATGACAGGCAACATAAATCATAACTTTATGTCCTGTTACCAAAAGTATTTCTTATGCTCTAATGATATCTTTTTTTATTATTTGAGTTTTTTTTAATCACTTGAAGGTGCTTGAAGTCCACATGGTGCTAGCATTGTTTTTCATGTGTTAGCTTTGGCTGCATAGCTACATTTGTACCCTCAGTCCTGTTACCTATAGGAAGGGTAACAGGACTGAATAATTGTAACAGGAATGGGGATTTTCAATGAAAGGGGCATTTTGAAGGGGATGGTGAGGTAGAGAGAGGTGGGGTGAAGTAGGGAGGGGGGTAGGTAGAGTAAGGGACCTACAGTAGGGTAGTGTTTCCCCCCTAGTGGTATCTGGTGGAACTGCAGGGGGTCCATTGGAAAGCTTTCATCCCTGTATTTGGTGGTAAATATTGTAGAACTAATAATTAAGATAAAATCATGGTAATGACTAAGTTATAAGATTCTTCAGGACATTATGTCAAATATTTGTATGGGGGGTTCCAGAGCTCTAAAAAAGCTTGAGAACCAGTGGTGTAGAGAGGCGGGAAGGTCAAGAGGGGAGGGACTGGAGTGCAGAAGTAGGTAAAGGAAGGGTGGATGGATGCAGGGATGGAGCAAGATAGAGAAGAGGGGAAATTGAGTTTGTTTTGTGAATTTTGTATAACATGAATTCATTGGTTGGCATTTTACAGTTGGACTTGCAAACATTTTAATAATGTGAACATATTACTTTCAGGGAGGCAGTCGTTTAAGTGCTGCAGAGAAGCAGCGGAGATATCGTGCTCGGCACGATGCTGATCCAGAAAGGAGAGAGCAATACTTAAAAAAGGAGCAGCAGAAATACAAGGATGACTTAGCTTCAGGCAGGAAGAACCTTGTTAATGATTTAGGCAGGAGGGACAAGGCCAGACGTCAGAAAGAATGGAGGGAGACCTACTACAGGATGAAGTCCAGGAAAGAAACGTTACAAAATCTCGCTACACCTCCAGATAATCCACAGGGTTCTCCAGACAGAGCAGTTCCAGAGCCAGCTAATGACCCAGCGCCAAGCACTTCAAGGTCAAGGTCAGAATCAGAGAGTGGTAGTAGTGTAAAAAATGAGTGATGGCCGGTAGGGTACAATTTCCAGTAGCCACTTATTTTATTGTAAATCTAAATACTATTATGAGGGTTTCAGTCTCTGTAGATGCAAAAATCAGAAACAATTCTTAAAATAAAGAATGCTCAACTGAGGTTTGACAATTTTGTACTTTTGTGTTTTGGTCCGATTGTTTAGGCAATGCAACGCGGGGCTTAGGAGTCGAAGAAGGAATTTAGAGAAGCTCAAGAAAGAAGTCAAAACACTTCAAATGCATCTTGAGAGCAAAAAACTCGAAAAAGATAAGTATAAAAAAAGATATCTGCGTCTGAAAGAGAGCACAACTCCATCCCCAACAACTCCATCTCCTCGGTCCAAGGTCAACAAACAAATGAGATACCAACCCCGCTCTGAAATACGAAAGACCCTTCTGTTCCATGCAGCCTTAATGAAGGACATACAAAACAGTTACGGACATGCAAAGGGAGACAAAGAAAAGCAACTGATCTCCAAGGTAGTCACAGGAAAGACTGTCAAAAAGTATCGGCTGCAACATGTCGCCCAAAGCTCTTTTGGGTTTTCCTATAAACGGCGGCGACTGAATAGAAGGACGGAGAAACCAATCTTAAACTACCGGAGGAAGAAAAACACCAGAACGGCACAAGTCTTCGTTGACAAAGTCCAAGACTTGTTCACCAGGGATGATGTCAGTCGCATGACAACTGGGAAAAGACAGACACTAACCCAAAAGAAAATGAAAAAACAGAAGAGATTCCTCCTGGACACAATGACAAATCTGCATGCCAAATTTTTGGCTGAACATGATGGATTCATCTCATACTCCTTCTTCTGCTCACTGCGCCCCTTTTGGGTGGTACACCCAACTCTGAGTGACTGGGAGACATGCATGTGCAAGTTGCATGAAAACATCGGATTCATCACACAGAAACTGCACCATCTGAAGATAATCCACACCTCCAATCCTGATGACCTTCTAAAATCAATCACATGCGACACAGAGTGCATGAAGTGCATGTATGGAGAGTGTACAGCGTGCAAGGACCTCTCTTGCCCATTCTCTGATCACTACAGTGAGAAAGAAGAAGTAACCTATGTCCAATGGGCCACAGTGGACAAAGAACACAAGAATGACCCTGATGGCAAGACATCTAAGGTCACGATGAAAAAAGAATGTCAGACAACAAGGACAACTGCTGGACGAGCTGAATGAGATGCTGAACAAATTTAAGAGGCACACCTACAATATCAAAAATCAGTTCACTCACTACAGGGCACTGAAAGAAGGCCTGCAGCCAGATGAATGCGTAATTCCTGTCGATTTTTCAGAAAATTACCTATGTAAGTTCCACTCAGAGATACAGGCGGTCCACTTTGACGCCTTGCACCAGCAAGCAACCTTGCACACAGGTGTGCTTTATGTGTCATCAACCCCCCATCCGGTGTCATTCTGCACAGTGTCCCCCTCAAGGGAGAAGGGCCCACCAGCAATCTGGCAGCACCTGGCACCTGTGCTTGATAATGTACAGAGCACTTTTCCTGACATCTCCACTGTCCATTTTTACAGTGACGGCCCATGCACTCAATATAAGCAACGAGGGAACTTTTTTCTGTTTTCCACTGAGCTGTTCAGAAGAGGCTTCACTGCAGGGACCTGGAATTTTTTCAAAGCTAGCCACGGTAAGGGGGCCCCAGATGGAGTGGGAGGGGCCCTGAAGAGGACAGCAGACAGTCTTGTGAGTAAGGGTACGGATATCCCTGATGCCTTGGAGCTATTCACAGTTTTGAGCAAGACCAACACCACGATCAAGCTGTTCTTTGTAGAAGAGAAAGCAGTTGACAATGCTGTGTCATCGATGCGCAAGGACCTTCCAGCTGTTCCATCGATAATGAAAATGCACCAAGCAGTAACACTAGGCCCTGGAGAGATGACCTACAGGGATGTCAGCTGCTTGTGCACAGTTAAACAGAACTTGAGGTGTGAGTCCTTAAATCCCAAACATTTCACATTCCTGCGGAAGGCGTCCACAGCTGCAGACCCCCATCAGAAACCTAAGAGGGCTTCCACAGCTGCAGAACACCATGAGAAGAGGGCGTCCACAGCTGCAGACCACCATGAGAAGAGGGCGTCCACATTGCAGACCACCATGAGAAGATGGCGTCCACAGCTGCAGAACACCATGAGAAGATGGCGTCCACAGCTGCAGACCACCATGAGAAGAGGGCGTCCACATTGCAGACCACCATGAGAAGATGGCGTCCACATTGCAGACCACCATGAGAAGATGGCGTCCACAGTTGCAGACCACCATGAGAGAAGAGGGCGTCCACAGCTGCAGACCACCATGAGAAGAGGGCGTCCACAGCTGCAGACCACCATGAGAAGATGGCGTTCACAGCTGCAGACTACCATGAGAAGAGGGCGTCCACAGCTGAAGACCACCCTCACAAGGCACATCAGGAGGCTCCCATAACCATGAAACACCTTCCACAGGCACTTCAATGGCAGAGTCAAGAGATGGTGGGAAAATGGTATGTGCTCAAGTATGAGAGTCAACTCTACCCTGGGATCATAATAGGCACATCTAGCACACATCTCCAGGTTAAATGTATGAAACCCATAGGAGCCAACAGATTCGTCTGGCCAGCCCGGGAGGCTATCCTGCCATACCTCTTCCAAGATGTCCTGTGCATAAACCCACCAGCGAGGCAGGTCATAAGCCGTTACATGGCAATCGACAAAGATGTTTGGGCCAAACTACAATCTGATTCTTAAAAAAGACAGGTAGAGTCATGATCATTAATTCATTGTAGTTATGTAAAAGGCATTTTATGCAAAATACCTGTTAAACACGATATATGCTCAGCTTGTATCTGTTGTCTTTCTTGTTTTTGCTTTTGCAGAAGATGCAGAGCCAATAGGATCAAGACACACATACAGAGTTAGAGGAGTGGGACATGAGCGCAGCGAGATGAGTGGGACACACACACGCACACGCACACGCACATGCACATGCACACACAAACGACTGAAGGAAGGGGACATTTTCGGTTCCATGTTTGGACAATGTTGACACTTCTAACACCTATTCAGTTACTTTTCTTCATTCTGTTCTGTCATAGTCAGCCATTGAGCACTTCTTAACAATTCTTTTTTACTTACATTTGATTGAGGGAGGTTCTGAGACATCCAGTTGTTCACATGGACGTAGACACTCAATCCTGTTACTCAGCTTTCATTCCTGTTACTCTGCGTTCATTCCTGTTACTCACTTGTTTTACTTGAAAAAATAAAGATTAAACATGTATTTTTTCAATTTGTCTTTGTCCATCATTTAAACACTTGTTGGATAGATCACATAAGCATTTTTTGATCAAATTCAGGTTGAGGTCTCCCCAAAAAAATAAATAACTGGCTTTGTATTTTGAAAATAAATGCATTTTACCTGCAAACTTCTGACTTTTTACCCAAAGCTATATATGTTTTGAATATTTATCAAATTATTTCATATACACACACAATTCCTTGAGGGAAAAAAAATTGATATATTTATAGTAAAAAAGAGTATTGGTAACAGAACTGAAAATATGTGGTTATCTTCCATTTCGATTACATATTTTGAATAGTTAAACATGTATGTTTTCAGATGCGATCCTGAAAAAAATTGAAAACTGAAGTTTTAATTTAGAAAAATCTCAACATGCAAAATCCACCGATTCGTAGGAATGGCCCAATGTATCAAACATGATTAATGCAACATCTGTCCATAGCTCAGAGGAATAAGGACAATTAAAGAATACATATAAACAGTTTCTTCCTCTGTGTTACAGACAGAATGAAAACTGCTGCTGACCATGCCGGAATACTGCTACTGACCATGCCAGAATACTGTTACTGACCATGCCAGGATACTGTTACTGACCATGCAAGAATATTGCTACTGAACATGCCAGAATACTGCTACTGACCATGACAGGATACTGCTACTGACCATGACAGGATACTGTTACTGATCATGCCAGAATACTGGCATGGTGACCATGCCAGAATACTGTTACTGACCATGACAGAATACTGCTACTGACCATGCCAGAATACTGCTACTGACCATGACAGAATACTGCTACTGACCATGCCAGAATACTGTTACTGACCGTGATAGAATACTGCTACTGACCATGACAGAATACTGCTACTGACCATGACAGAATACTGCTACTGACCATGACAGAATACTGTTACTGACCATGACAGAAAACTGTTACTGACCATACCAGAATACTGTTACTGACCATGACAGAATACTGTTACTGACCATGCCAGAATACTGTTGCTGACCACGACAGAATACTGTTACTGGCCATGCCAGAATACTGCTACTGACCATGACAGAATACTGCTACTGACCATGCCAGAATACTGTTACTGACATGACAGAATACTGTTACTGACCGTGATAGAATACTGCTACTGACCATGACAGAATACTGCTACTGACCATGACAGAATACTGCTACTGACCATGACAGAATACTGTTACTGACCATGACAGAAAACTGTTACTGACCATGCCAGAATACTGTTACTGACCATGACATAATACTGCTACTGACCATGCCAGGATACTGTTACTGACCATGCCAGAATACTGTTGCTGACCACGACAGAATACTGTTACTGGCCATGCCAGAATACTGTTACTGACCATGCCGGGATACTGTTGCTGACCATGCCAGAATACTGTTACTGACCATGACAGAATACTGTTACTGACCATGCCAGAATACTGTTACTGACCATGACAGAATACTGCTACTGACCATGCCAGAATACTGCTACTGACCATGACAGAATACTGTTACTGACCATGCCAGGATACTGTTACTGACCATGCCAGAATACTGTTACTGACCATGCCAGAATACTGTTACTGACCATGACAGAATACTGCTACTGACCATGACAGAATACTGTTACTGACCATGCCAGAATACTGTTACTGACAATGCCAGAATACTGTTACTGACCATGACAGAATTTTGAAAAATCTCAACATGCAAAATCCACCGATTCGTAGGAATGGCCCAATGTATCAAACATGATTAATGCAACATCTGTCCATAGCTCAGAGGAATAAGGACAATTAAAGAATACATACACTACCGTTCAAAAGTTTGGGATCACCCAAACAATTTCGTGTTTTCCATGAAAAGTCACACTTATTCACCACCATATGTTGTGAAATGAATAGAAAATGGAGTCAAGACATTGACAAGGTTAGAAATAATGATTTGTATTTGAAATAAGATTTTTTTTACATCAAACTTTGCTTTCGTCAAAGAATCCTCCATTTGCAGCAATTACAGCATTGCAGACCTTTGGCATTCTAGCTGTTAATTTGTTGAGGTAATCTGGAGAAATTGCACCCCACGCTTCCAGAAGCAGCTCCCACAAGTTGGATTGGTTGGATGGGCACTTCTTTGAGCAGATTGAGTTTCTGGAGCATCACATTTGTGGGGTCAATTAAACGCTCAAAATGGCCAGAAAAAGAGAACTTTCATCTGAAACTCGACAGTCTATTCTTGTTCTTAGAAATGAAGGCTATTCCATGCGAGAAATTGCTAAGAAATTGAAGATTTCCTACACCGGTGTGTACTACTCCCTTCAGAGGACAGCACAAACAGGCTCTAACAGGTACTATTTAATGAAGATGCCAGTTGGGGACCTGTGAGGCGTCTGTTTCTCAAACTAGAGACTCTAATGTACTTATCTTCTTGCTCAGTTGTGCAACGCGGCCTCCCACTTCTTTTTCTACTCTGGTTAGAGCCAGACTTTTTCTGGCCATTTTGAGCGTTTAATTGACCCCACAAATGTGATGCTCCAGAAACTCAATCTGCTCAAAGAAGTGCCCATCCAACCAATCCAACTTGTGGGAGCTGCTTCTGGAAGCGTGGGGTGCAATTTCTCCAGATTACCTCAACAAATTAACAGCTAGAATGCCAAAGGTCTGCAATGCTGTAATTGCTGCAAATGGAGGATTCTTTGACGAAAGCAAAGTTTGATGTAAAAAAAATCTTATTTCAAATACAAATCATTATTTCTAACCTTGTCAATGTATTGACTCTATTTTCTATTCATTTCACACAACATATGGTGGTGAATAAGTGTGACTTTTCATGGAAAACACAAAATTGTTTGGGTGATCCCAAACTTTTGAACGGTAGTGTATAAATACATATAAACAGTTTCTTCCTCTGTGTTACAGACACAATGAAAACTGCTACTGACCATGCCAGAATACTGCTACTGACCATGCCAGAATACTGTTACTGACCATGCCAGAATACTGTTACTGACCATGACAGAATACTGTTACTGACCATGCCAGAATACTGTTACTACTGACCATGCCAGAATACTGTTGCTGACCATGACAGAATACTGTTACTGACTGTGCCAGAATACTGTTACTGACCGTGCCAGAATACTGTTACTGACCATGCCAGAATACTGCTACTATTCTGGCATGGTCAGTAGCAGTATTATGTCATGGTCAGTAACAGTATTCTGTCATGGTCAGTAACAGTCATGTCAAACAGTAAACAGTTTCTTCCTCTGTGTTACAGACAGAATGACAGAATACTGTTACTGACCATGACAGAATACTGCTACTGACCATGCCAGAATACTGTTACTGACCATGCCAGAATACTGTTACTGACCATGCCAGAATACTGTTACTGACCATGCCAGAATACTGTTACTGACCATGACAGAATACTGTTACTGACCATGCCAGAATACTGTTACTACTGACCATGCCAGAATACTGTTGCTGACCATGACAGAATACTGTTACTGACTGTGCCAGAATACTGTTACTGACCGTGCCAGAATACTGTTACTGACCATGCCAGAATACTGCTACTATTCTGGCATGGTCAGTAGCAGTATTATGTCATGGTCAGTAACAGTATTCTGTCATGGTCAGTAACAGTCATGTCAAACAGTAAACAGTTTCTTCCTCTGTGTTACAGACAGAATGACAGAATACTGTTACTGACCATGACAGAATACTGCTACTGACCATGCCAGAATACTGTTACTGACCATGCCAGAATACTGTTACTGACCATGCCAGAATACTGTTACTGACCATGACAGAATACTGTTACTGACCATGACAGAATACTGTTACTGACCATGCCAGAATACTGCTACTGACCATGCCAGAATACTGCTACTGACCATGACAGAATACTGTTACTGACCATGCCAGAATACTGTTACTGACCATGACAGAATACTACTACTGACCATGACAGAATACTGTTGCTGAATACTGCTACTGAACATGACAGAATACTGTTACTGATCATGCCAGAATACTACTACTGACCATGACAGAATACTGTTACTGGCCATGCCAGAATACTGTTACTGACCATGCCAGAATACTGTTACTGACCATGACAGAATACTACTACTGACCATGACAGAATACTGTTGCTGAATACTGCTACTGAACATGACAGAATACTGTTGCTGACCATGACAGAATACTGTTACTGACCATGACATAATACTGCTACTGACCATGCCAGAATACTGTTACTGACCATGACAGAATACTGCTACTGACCATGCCAGAATACTGCTACTGACCATGCCAGAATACTGTTACTGACCATGACAGAATACTGTTACTGACCATGCCAGAATACTGTTACTGACCATGACAGAATACTGCTACTGACCATGACAGAATACTGTTGCTGAATACTGCTACTGAACATGACAGAATACTGTTGCTGACCACGACAGAATACTGTTACTGACCATGACAGAATACTGCTACTGACAATGCCAGAATACTGTTACTGACCATGACAGAATACTGCTACTGACCATGCCAGAATACTGCTACTGACCATGACAGAATACTGCTACTGACCATGACACGATACTGCTACTGACCATGACAGAATACTGCTACTAACCATGACAGGATACTGCTACTGACCATGACAGAATACTGCTACTAACCATGACAGGATACTGCTACTGACCATGACAGAATACTGCTACCGACCATGACAGAATACTGCTACTGACCATGCCAGAATACTGCTACTGACCATGACAGAATACTGCTACTGACCATGACATGATACTGCTACTGACCATGACAGAATACTGCTACTAACCATGACAGGATACTGCTACTGACCATGACAGAATACTGCTACTGATCATGACAGGATACTGCTACTGACCATGACACGATACTGCTACTGACCATGACACGATACTGCTACTGAGCACGGGCTGCCGTCTGAGGGCCCAAGAGGAGTAATGTATTTGGCGGGGGGAGTCGTGTCGAGCTCATGGGATGTTGTCGTTGGGGCGGAAGTGGCGTCGGAGTCGGAGAGTGAACTTGGATGAGGACACAAGAGCGATTCTAGTCAGTCTGGGGACGTAAGGTGTCTCGCTGGATGAGAGCTGAGACAAGAGATGACGGGATTTTCAAGGACCCATGGCAGGTCGGGACGTTCGTAGGGAGAAAACGTGGAGATGGACGATCGGTCAGGATAACTAGAAGTGGGGTGGTTCTCACTGATTGGACATTAATGCGTCAGCGATAGAGCCCTTAGGAGTAGGGTCTAGCAGGCATCTGCCTGTGACTTGCTTCCCACTCGGATTGAAAGCAAAGAAGAAGTGAGGGGTGAGTGGCGTGCCACTGTCAGGACAGGCCGAGTCGTTTCGGGATGTTGCAGGTGTGTGTGAAGCCAGAAGAATGACTAGATTCCGAGAAGGAGGACAGTAAATCTGTGTGTTTGACCTTTGAATGGGAGTTGCCAGAAAGAGTGTACCTTGATTATGTGAGGTACAGGGTGAGGCCACATGAGAGGGCCTCTCGGGCGGTTTTGCTGATGGACGTGTTGCAGCAGTATGTAAAGGAATCAGAAGATGTGGGCGATGTGGGGGAGGACAACTGCAGTGTGGAAGATTGTATAGTGGAGAAAGTGCAAGCGCTTGCACTTTCTCCACTTTCACTTTCACTGCAAGGGAAATCCTGATACGGGGCCAGCAGACTCCGAATAGAATTAAGGAAGAGGAAGTGAATAAGACCAGAGCAGAAAAGGGGTTGTTGTATCCTGAAGCTGCTGAAAGAGTGGAGAGAAACAAGGAGAATACGTGAGACAAGAACCTAAGGAGGACAAGTCAGTCAGGAGGCATGCTGAGTTTTGCTTTTGGCAGGACCAGGTGAAGGTTTTCGGCCATTAACTGTACTGCTGGAGCAGGAAGACAATCTGAGAGCGTTTACATAAGCGTGGCTGCAGCAAGGCAGTTTGTCGGTGTTGTGGGAGATGCTGGAGAGGTTGTGCTGCAGCTCCTGAGAGAGACTTTCAGTCCCTCAGAAACCTGAGGAATAACGAGTTTGGTTGAGAAGACTTTTTTTTAAGTAAATAGACATTCGGATCCAGTCGCCATTCCAGTTGGTGGCGGTAATGCACCAAATCGTTGTTTGCCAACCACCAGTAAAAGAAAAATAAAAAAGTGGAAGAACTGCCACCTGTGCATGCTTCTTCAAGTATAAATCACATCACCAAGTCCACAGAACAAATCTTTACATTTTAGACAGACCCCCTGACAAGTTCACGCCACTGACCAGGGAGTGAGACCAAAACACACAGACTGGCTCAGCTCTTCCCAAAACTGGGATTTTTTTAATACTATTTTCTTTCTCCATATTTTGGGGTGGTGTGTGTGTGTGTGTGTGTGTGTGTGTGTGTGTGTGTGTGTGTGTGTGTGTGTGTGTGTGTGTGTGTGTGTGTGTGTATGTGTGTGTGTATGTGTGTGTGTTGACATGCTGCACTCTGTCCTTGCAAAAGGAAAATGGTATTCTACGTGAATAAAAATATTATTCCACATGGCTGAGAGACAACACTAGAGAAGAAGAGACATGCATGCTAAGGTTAATACTCCTGCCTGTGCCCCTGAGCAAGGCAATGGAAAGAAGAAATGGAGTTGGTCCCTGGGCGCTGCAGCTGCAAACTGCTCCCATACAATAGGACGGTTACGTGCAGAGAATACACTCACTGTAACCAAAACACATGTACAATGCCAAGAATAAGACGGCTCTCTGTCTGGGGTAGTGTGTGTGTGTGTGGGGTATTGTGTGTGTGTGTGGGGTAGTGTGTGTGTGTGGGGTACTGTGTGTGTGGGGTAGTGTGTGTGTGGGGTAGTGTGTGTGTGGAGTAGTGTGTGTGTGTGGGGTAGTGTCTGTCTGTGTGGGGTAGTGTGTGTGTGGGGTAGTGTGTGTGTGTGTGGGGTACTGTGTGTGTGGGGTAGTGTGTGTGGGGTAGTGTGTGTGTGGGGTAGTGTGTGTGTGTGTGGGGTACTGTGTGTGGGGTAGTGTGTGTGTGGGGTAGTGTGTGTGTGTGTGTGGGTAGTGTGTGTGTGGGGTAGTGTGTGTGTGTGTGGGGTACTGTGTGTGTGGGGTACTGTGTGTGTGTGTGTGTGTGGGGTAGTGGTGAGTCCAGCATGTGTGTGAGTGGGCGGTGTGGCGGCCGTGTGTCTTAGGCGAGTGTGGGACAGCATCACACGGTCCCACAGTGGGAGTGTGTGTGCAGGACGGCCTCTGATAGGAGCCATGTGGAAGAGACGTTCTCCTGGCAGTGCTGCGCTGAGAGGAGGCCGGTAATCACACAGCAGCACTGGGCCACTGTCGTCATTCGTGTGAGTGTTTTCAGTGTCAACATTACTAATAATAACAATAATAATAATACTTATACTACTAATAATAATAATTATGATAATAATAATCTGATGTTTTGCATAACGGTGTTGTATGGAGCTGCTACTCTGACATGCTGAGGTCTTCTTTCCTTCTTCACCTGCACTACTCCGTCTCTGTGTGCAGTTTATACCCCTCTGTGTGCAGTTTATACCCCTCTGTGTGCAGTTTATACCCCTCTCTGTGCAGTTTATACCCCTCTGTATGCAGTTTATACCCCTCTGTGTGCAGATTATACCCCTCTGTGTGCAGTTTATACCCCTTTGTGTGCAGTTTATACCCCTCTCTGTGCAGTTTATACCCCTCTGTGTGCAGATTATACCCCTCTGTGTGCAGTTTATACCCCTCTGTGTGCAGTTTATACCCGTCTGTGTGCAGTTTATACCCCTCTGTGTGCAGTTTATACCCCTCTGTGTGCAGTTTATACCCCTCTGTGTGCAGATTATACCCCTCTGTGTGCAGTTTATACCCCTCTGTGTGCAGTTTATATCCCTCTGTGTGCAGTTTATACCCCTCTTTGCAATAAATTCAGTATTTGCATGAGAAGAGCATGCATGCTAAACTCTTAGAATCACATCAGACCCCGTTTAAGCAGGGTAACTGTTAAATGCACTAGTGTCCTGTAGGGAACGACTACACACAGCAGCAAAGCTTAAAAGTCAACATGAAGCTGCTTGTCTGGATGTACATGTTGATAAGATAACGAATAAAGAAATAAAGACTCGTCCATCTGGGTTCATCATGATCTTGATCTTTGTTTAGACAAGTTAGATGTGCAGCCGCTTAAATGTTGTGTATCTTGCTAACATCACCAACATGGTGGAAAATAGTGTCACTGCTTTGGTTCTGTTCATGTCTTCATTCCCAAAATAATCCTGGTTACCACACTCAGCCGTACACACCGCCGGAAACCGAGAGCAACCCAACACAACTGCCGTTTGTGTTCTTAGTCTGTGTCACTCCCTGTTACCATTTTATCAGCACCCAAGCTTTGGGTGACGTGCTAGCTGGTCAAACAAAACCAGTACAGGAAAATAAGTCAAATAAAACCAGGACAGAAATAAGACCAGCACAGAAAAAAAAGATGAAAAAAAAAGTTTTAAAATCTTACTGTGAATTTGTGCTTAAAAGTTAAATCCCGGATGTGTTACAGCCTTATCATACCTAAGCAGTTAAACAAACAGTGGAAAGTTGACTTACAGGCTATGGAGCAAGGCAGTCAAAGCACTGAGACATGAATTCAACTTTCATCTCAGACCAACACGTCCTCCACTCTGAGGATCAGCCCCCTGCAGACAGTACAGGGTTCCCCTCAGCAGACGGTAGAGGGTTCCCCTCAGCAAACAGTACAGGGTTCCCCTCAGCAGAAAGTACAGGGTTCCTCTCAGCAGACGGTACAGGGTTCCCCTCAGCAGAAAGTACAAGGTTCCCCTCAGCAGAAAGTACAAGGTTCCTCTCAGCAGATGGTACAGGGTTCCCTCAGCAGACAGTACAGGGTTCCCCTCAGCAGAAAGTACAAGGTTCCCCTCAGCAGACAGTACAGGGTTCCTCTCAGCAGACGGTACAGGGTTCCCCTCAGCAGACAGTACAGGGTTCCCCTCAGCAGAAAGTACAAGGTTCCCCTCAGCAGACAGTACAGGGTTCCCCTCAGCAGAAAGTACAGGGTTCCCTTAGCAGACGGTACAGGGTTCCCCTCAGCAGAAAGTACAAGGTTCCCCTCAGCAGACAGTACAGAGTTACCCTCAGCAGAAAGTACAGGGTTCCCTTAGCAGACGGTACAGGGTTCCCCTCAGCAGAAAGTACAAGGTTCCCCTCAGCAGACGGTACAGGGTTCCCCTCAGCAGGCACCACCGCCTCTAACACTCCTTTGTGCTCTGTCCATTAAAGCCTCAACACCTAGGCTGAGATGTGTGTGTGTGTGTGTGTGTGTGTGTGTGGTAGCCGTGCTTCTTCTTGTTGACCACTGTTACATGTTGTAGTATGTGTGTGTTTTTATTCGGATGTAGATGGAAATGTGCAGTTGATAGATGGATGTATTTGTTGTTGTGTTTTTACTGTGGTTTTGCGGTGCTTTCCTACAGCACACTGTGATGTCCGAGGCAAATTTCCCAGTGGGGTAATAAAGTCAGTCTTCATCTTAACTTTGTGACTGAGGCCGTAGAGAAAAGCCACTGATCCATAGTGACAGGTGGAGTCGGAGGAGGGCAGTATGATCTCGGCAGCATCCTGATGGTAAAATTATAGTTTACGAAGTAATAAAACGTAGTAGGAGTATATGAATAACAATAAAGTCCACTTACTTACTTACCCACTTCGCTGTTTTCCTCTCATGTGCACCAGCTGAGTGGAAAAGAAAAGCAAACCTTGCGGTGGCTGATGTGATGTCTTTTTACACATGATGCCATCATACAGCCGTCCACACGTGTGAGCCCGCGAGGCTCAACATGTTGTTAGTCCCCTCTTTCTCATCCATCCATCATCCAAACCACTTATCCTGCTCTCAGGGAGGCGGGGATGCTGGAGCCTATCCCTGCAGTCACTGGGCAGCAGGCGGGGAGACACCCTGGACAGGCCGCCAGGCCATCACAGGGCCCAAGCCATCACAGGACCCAGGCCATCACAGGGCCCAGGCCATTACAGGGCCCAGGCCATCACAGGCCGCCAGGCCATCACAGGACCCAGGCCATCATAGGGCCCAGGCCATCACAGGCCGCCAGGCCATCACAGGGCCCAGGCCATCACAGGCCGCCAGGCCATCAAAGGGCCCAGGCCATCACAGGCCGCCAGGCCATCACAGGGCCCAGGCCAACACAGGGCCCAGACCATCACAGGCCGCCAGGCCATCACAGGGCCCAGACCATCACAGGCCGCCAGGCCATCACAGGGCCCAGGCCATCACAAGGCCCAGGCCATCACAGGCTGCCAGGTCATCACAGGGCCCAGGCCATCACAGGGCCCAGGCCGTAACAATCAAAAATACATCTTGTCATACAGAATTAAAACAAACCCACTGAACAAGCAATAACAATAGACACAATTGGGGACAAGCAGTAAATCAGGAATCAAAGTACACATATATACGGATACTGGGCTTTTTTTTATTTTTCACATTTTATTTACATATTTTTTGTTTAATATTATCTCTTTTGGAAATGCAGGCTATATGGGAATAGCATTTAAAAAAGCGACATTTGAGTATGAAAGATCTTTCCAAAATAATTATTCTGCCCAAACTGATTTCCTCCATTTGGAGACCAGTCTTCATATGTTCACATGTTACAACTGGAACAGGCAGGTCGTTGTAGCAGTCAGAAAAGCTTCAGAAGGTGCTGCAGCTGCAACAGGAGGTGATGTGCAGCTCTGCAGGAGGTGATGTGCAGTGCTGCGGGAGGTGATGTGCAGCTCTGCAGGAAGCGATGTGCAGCTGCAACAGGAGGCAATGTGCAGCTGCAACAGGAGGTGATGTGCAGCGCTGCAGGAAGCTTTTCTGCTCCTGCACTTCCCCACACAGCACTACGTCTCCCTAAAATACGATCCATAACCAGAACTAATACAAAAGCAGGACAATATGTACCAAGTGCTAAAAAGAAATACTTTATATGATATTTTATGTATTTTGATCTACTATATTGTGCCCCACACTTATCAACACTGCCAATCAGTAATCACACTGTCAAGATTAGGCGTTATTTATTGAAACTGCTTGCATACAAAATAGAATGCACGAGTTCAATCAGAACATCTTCTTAGCAAAAAAAAAGAAAAGAAAAAAGAAAAACGTATGTACAAAGGGAAAAATGCTTAAAAGTGCAGTTGCATTCATCACATTTTTTTTCTTTACCTTTTTTTGACAGCCTGACTATAAAATCTACATAACCTCATCTTGTCTTTTGTGACTCTTTTTGTGACTCTTTGCTCTTGAAATGAATGACCAAAGAAATGTCATCCGGGACTGGCGTGCAGCAACAGAGAGTAATAGTTTGAGTTGTGTTGTTTCTTGTGTCAGTACGTAACATGTTGCATGCAAAGTTCATGAGCGAGGGATACAAAGTGCCGAGGTGAAAGTTGCAGGAGCGAGGCAGCAGCTGGAGCAGTGCCTGCCAGGTGTCGTCCATGCGGGACAGGCTGAGCTGCAGGACTGTGCAGGATGAGTCCTCAAACTGTTGAAGCTCTACTGCGTTCTTCATTCAACCTGTTCTCAACCATTTCTCACACTTTGTGATATCAGGAACCAGCAAAGGGAGCTGCACGTCAGCCAAAGGACAAATCCTGTCAGAGACAGCGACACACCACGGGTTTTAAAGAGGACAGAAGTCGGTGACTCCAGCTGCGGGTTACTGATGCATTGGTTCCTCTATAGTCGACAGACGAGGGGTAAAACGTGTGTAACTTTCGTGCAGCGTCCTCCTCAACATGACTTCCACCCTGACACAGTAAAATCTGTGTGACAGACTCAGGAATATCCAACAACAATACTGCCTGCAAGTCAACTCAGACTTCATCTACTTCTGCTGTAGTTTGTTGTAAAATGCTTTCTGAAAAACTGGAATAGCAGATCCTGACTGTCAGCAGAATTTGTATAAAACAAAAGGGAAACTTTTCATGATAAAAAGAGCACGCTATTCAACAACTCCTTCTTTCTGGTGAATCGGCACTGGAGATTTTTCCAACTGCTAATTGTCAAGCTCGGAGCTACAATTCCCGTATTTCTCCCTGCCATCTGAGAAGTCTGCAGACGATGCATGTGCTGCAGAAAATAGCCTGCCAGTCATGCCATGTACTGCAGAAAACAGCCTGCCAGTCATGCCATATGCTGCAGAAAACAGCCTGCCAGTCGTGCCATGTGCTGCAGAAAACAGCCTGCCAGTCGTGCCATGTGCTGCAGAAAACAGCCTGCCAGTCGTGCCATGTGCTGCAGAAAACAGCCTGCCAGTCATGCCATATGCTGCAGAAAACAGCCTGCCAGTCGTGCCATGTGCTGCAGAAAACAGCCTGCCAGTCATGCCATGTGCTGCAGAAAACAGCCTGCCAGTCGTGGCATGTGCTGCAGAAAACAGCCTGCCAGTCATGCCATGTGCTGCAGAAAACAGTCTGCCAGTCATGCCATGTGCTGCAGAAATCAGCCTGCCAGTCATGCCATGTGCTGCAGAAAACAGCCTGCCAGTCGTGGCATGTGCTGCAGAAAACAGCTTGCCAGTCATGCCATGTGCTGCAGAAAACAGCCTGCCAGTTGTGCCATGGCCAGCTGAGCAAGCGGAGGCCCTGATCTATCTCTGTTAACAAACAGACTATTAACAAGGCTCGAGTCAAATCTCTGAGTTAATGATTTGTGAATTTTTAATAAAATCCTCAAAATTAATAGTGTGATGTGGTCTGAGGTTATAATGTGGCTTAATATTGCAAAGAAACAAAGGGCCAAAACGGGTCTTTTCTTAAATGGGGACATTCTTAAATTTGGGGGGTGTCATGACCAGGATTTCTAGTTTCAAACTCGAAGATGTCCACTTCAGCTGAGGGCGTCCACCTAAACACCAAGTCTCTGCCTCTCATTCCACAGCCTGTCAGCAGATTCCATACTAAAAGCTTTACATTTAGATCAGTTCAGCCCCCCCCGCAGCAAAAGGAAAACATCCAAAGCAACGAACAGCCAAACACATTCAGTTCAGCTCCACATTTAGTTTTCGTACCAGCAGCAGAATGGACGACTAGTTCGGCTGAATGTGAAGTGCAACCAGAGTCTGGCTCTCAGGAGGCAGGATACAACACACCATCAGTCATGCTGGGGTAATACGTGACACGGGTTTTGTTGCAATCTGTTTTCTATAAGAGAAACTGGTTTCAGATATTCGACATAGTTCATCACATTGTCCTGCTGGGAAGCCCAAGGTCCACGGCACCGATGGTGTCAGCGGTGGACTGGCTAACCTGAAAAATAAACGCGTTGACCTGCAAGCAAGATTTGTTCTACGTGGCTCCACCGGGTACGACGCAGACCTGTGCCCTACTCCCATTTAGAAAATGACCATGTACAACCACCACCCTGTCGCGTACCTCTTATTCACTGCCAGTAAATCAGCTCCGAGATGTCTCTAAATGTAGACGTCTCCCATTTCCTTATGAAGGGGAATCGTTTGTGCTCAAAAAGATTTAACCCCCCCCCCCAACTATATCTGACTATAGGAAAGACATATTTCTGTTTTGGGGTGTTTTTTTCACCACTCTGTAACGTTTAGTTGTCCCAAACTGTTTTTATCACTTACAACCAGCACGTGCAACTTAAACCTACACAAGGGAAGCTTCATTAACACGCCATAAGTTTATTATCAAGAGCTCTAGCATTTAAACATATTAAACACAGAAAGAAAATATAAGGATAAGTGCACATTTGAAACAATAGTACAAATCTTTTCTTCTTAGACAATTAATGACATCATTATATACAGTATGCAACCCAACCCCCGCTTCTTTTTTCTATCGTTTAATGTGACCCCATCTTCTTTATACAATTACTGGAATGAGATGGACGGCTTCCACGTGATGCCACAATTCCTGCTGCGGCCGCAGCAGGAATTGTGGCATCACCTGGAAGCACGTGTTCCAACAAACTAGTGACAGAGACATTGATCCCACCGACAGTTTTGAAATAAAAATGTAAAGGGAGTTTCCAGGAACCCTCTCCATTATGACCTACATAACCATCCCTGTGCCATTTGCTTAAATCAACCAAACATGGAAAGACAAATTCATCGTCTACGTAGGTGGGCAAATTTACCACATTTTTTTATATCAGTTTTATTAGTTTTCCCGTCCCCATTTTTTTTTTTAGGAAAGTCTGATGATTTTCACACTGGTTTTATCCTACACGCCAATTCCCATCTTGGCTAGAAGGCCTGTAGAACCTGATAATGTAATAAATTCCCAATAATGGAATAACCCCGATAATGTAATAAAAATCTGCTCGAGTCCAATGAAAATGCAATAAAACCTGATAATGTAATAACTTCCTGATAATGTAATAAAGTGCATTGCCCAATAATGTAATAAACTTTTTACCAATAATGTAATAATGTGTTACATTAATGGGACGTTATTACATTATCAGGTTAGCCTTAATTTCCCTGGTCCTGATAATGTAATAATTCCCCAATATTGTAATAATTTAACAGCAGACCACCCATAAATGGATTCAAGTGGTGATGCTGTTTAAGCAACGCAAGCTCAAGAGGTCTAGCGCCACCGACAGGTCAAAGTTGGACGCGCATGAATGCTCTACTCTTCCTCAAAGCTACCTCCAAGCTACTTCCACACGTTTTTTTGCACTTTATTACATTATCAGGAAGTTATTACATTATCAGGTTTTATTGCATTTTCAATGGCCTCAAGTGCATTTTTTTATTACATTATCGGGGATTTATTACATTATCAGGTTCTACAAGGCCATACTGCCCACGCCATCCTCTCAAAGAGGTTGCCCACGTATTGTTGACTTAAACTAAAGGCCGGCGGTTTCTTACACTGAGAGGAAAACCATCAGTTGGTAACTGAACCATCCCAGCCGAACTCAGGTCTACAAAACTAACAAAGCAACTCAAAGAAAACATCCGCCGTGAACCTGTCGTCTCAACTCGGCGCCCAGGCCGACTGGATGTCTGGGCCAACCATAAGGATGGACACACAGCACAAGGTGAGAAGGACACACTGATCTCTGGCCGAGAAAAAGACCTGGCTCAAGCAAGTGCTGAAATTGTTTCCACTTCCTTTTTGTGTTTTGTTTGTTTTTAATCACACCAGCCGCTTCTCTGGAAGACAAAATCATCGTTTGGGATCGAGCTAAAGTGTATTTTGGAATCACAACATTCTGCAGCTCCAAAATCAATGGAACCGAGTGCCTGTGGAAACCAAATGGATGTGATTTGAAGGTGGCCCTATTAAAAGCGAGGGCTCATGTTCACCTGTTTACGACTCTGGCTCAGAACTAAATGGAGTCCACATGAGACAAGTTCAGTCCATCTCCCAGAAAACTAAGTGAATCCATTTCACACACAAATTGAACCAAGTCAGATGCGTGCATGTGCATGTGTGTTGACTGTACAATGAGAATAATTGATGGTCGTGACTTCTATCAGGTGCCTAAAGATGGCAGGGGCCTGGTGTGGGGAGATGACCCCTCCCGCACAACACAAATGGTTGACATCTTATCAGTTGCTTCAGGGGGTTAGAAACACAGGGCGTGGAAGCTGGGCGATGGGCCGGAGGAACTGACGGATGTCAACCTGGGAGGCAGCCATCTTTAGTCACCTGGCACCCTGTCGTCATCTCTTCTTCCCTGATTTAGACATCTAGTGATACAAGCCACGCGCTTAAAAAGGCACAAGTCACATAGACGTATGGATGGGTTTCTCTGGTCATTTGTAGCCGAATGAGTACTTTTACAAGATGCTGTCCAGCTTTGTGAGGAAACTGTTCATGTTCACCCTTTTTCGGGTCACAGGACTTGACAAGTAATTATTTTTAGCTTCAACATGCTCACAAAGCCGCTAGTTTGTTGAAAAGGGATGACTGTGGTCAGTTTTACTATCCCACTACCTGGCTTCGTGAATCCAGTGTATTAATGTGAACAACTGGAATGCATAAAAAATTCATTTAATTCAGAGGAAATCCTGTATTTATGCCCCCCTCCAAAAAAAATAAATCACAGAGGGTTATAGTCATTAGTGATTGTTTTGCATAAATACAAAATTTGGGGCTACAAACACTTGGAGAAACCCTGCCAAAGAGTTCTTTACACCACTGAACCTAAATCTGAACAGTCTCATATGTTTTAGTTCATCTGAATTCTCTATTTCAGCTGTCAATCAGTAAACACTCAACATTTTACATCAATTTATTTGAAATACTGCAATTTGTAACAAGTCGCTTTAAGACAGCTGACGATTTGAGACGGCCATGGACACGTCAGTAACGGCCCGTCCATGGATTTCGGGGTGGCCTTTTACTTTATCTTGGGGTGACGGTTAAGAGGTGTTTCTACAAAGAATATGTAAGAGGTCCTCACCTCGTTCAGCTGACTTGAGACCAACACTACGGAACACCCCGTCCTCTGGGCGAGAACTTGCACTCGCGTGTTGTCTCCATTAAGTCGACGTCCGATAAATAGCCGCAATAAAAAAGGACTCCTGTTCTGTATGCTGGTCAGATGAAAAAGAGAACTACTCGTGGATGTGATCGTCCAGTCCTCTTTTTCCTGGGTCTTGGCGTGCCTTAAGGGATGGAGTTCAAGTCAGAGAAGAATAGAGCAAGCCCTAAAGAGTGGCCCTCAGAGGAAAACATTTCCAAGACTGGTTTGTCATTCTCACTCGACTTTCCTTCCAAAAACCAACCAAACCAAATGTGGTGAGGGCAACAGGACACTCCCAAAAATATGATGCAGACAGGAGCTGAAATATTAGGTTCGATGACAGACGGGACCCTGTTTTTCACCTCACCTATATAGGTTGCAAACATCTGACAGAAGAGCTTGGCTCCAGAGAAAAGTGATCTTTCAGTCTGTGTGTACTTAAAAACAAAACAGGACATAACGTGTAGGAAAGAACTACGGAAATGGTAAATGTAAACTGCTAAATCCAGTCCAACGCATGTCGCGCACATACTCAAAAGTGTGCACTGTCTAGACAGTGGAAAGAAACGAGCACTGTTGGCTTCGGAGAGCCACCAGAAATTCCCTGGGGGGGGGGGGGTATCAAAAGATGGACACTGACAAATTCGGCTTAGAAGGACCGTGGTGTACACCGCTCTTGTCGGCAAAATCAAATTGGGGGGAAAAAAAGTGCGTCCAGGGTTCAAGCTATAACCAAACCGTCCAAACTGCCCCTCCAGTGACATCATCACCCCATTCAAATTTCCCCAAGAAAATGTCAACAGCAGTGACGTGTCCGGTCCTCGCCATCAATCCCGACTCCTGTCCAAACGGGATTTAAAAAGGGTTGTGGGGCAGCCAGGGAAGAGGCTACACAGCAGCGGCTCTTACAATCACCTGTAACTGGATAAAAATCGCTGTTAGGGGAACCGATTATCTGCTTGTTAGGCTTGAGATGGTTGAACTGTGACCTTGTGTGTTTTTCTTCTTACCACAGCATGCCTGCACAGGACAATGCAATGTAAAAAATAAAAAAAAATAAAATAAAATAAAATAAAAAGTGTCCATTTTGTATCAAAGAAAGAAATGAGTGCTAAGCTGCTGATACACAGGTCCTGCAGAACTAACTGACTGGTGAGGTAACTGCACGGGGGGGGGGGCAGTGGGGGTCTGAAGCCTTCAACAGCTCCGCTCCGTTCCATCCGACTTCTCCAGTAGCTTTTATCTAAAACATGTCGTTTCCTTCACTGGATGACTCCAGAGCAGAACAGCAGTTACCAAATGAGTGGAGAACGGACCGGGCCTGTACATACCTGACCGTCTTTGGCCAACAGTCACTATGGTAAAAAAAACCTCGACTGGCAGCAATGTGAGTGTATGCATGTCTAAGAGAAAGACAGAGAAAAGAAGAGATCAAGAGAAAGAACCAGACCCCTAAAACTGATAATGTTAAACTGGATTTCTGAACGTGTCTGTGCATATCAGTGTGTCTGCCTGCGTGAGTGTGTGTATGTGTGCGTGTCTGCGAAGTGTGTATCCCTCTGGCGGCGCATCTACGACACTCCGTTCACCAGAGGAGGAGTGTCCTGTTTGTCTTTCTTCACCCCTCGTTCTCGTACGGGTCGATGGTGGTGACGGGAAGGGGTGTCACCCCCCGCGCCGAAGCTCCCCTGGGACGAGGAGGAAGGCCCTGCTCCTACTCGGCCCCCCGAGGCGTGCTGCACGCTGCGCTCATTGTTGCCGTCCACACGGATCTAGGGAGGGTGGAAGAAAGAATGGATTTTTGCAAGTCAGGGGCAGCACGTAGGAGAGCTGGATCAGGGAAAACAGATTTAAATATAGCCGCAAGCGGCAATTAACGGGGTCCAAGCAGTATTGTAGCCCCCATCTGTCCGATCTGTGTCATATTTTGGTATATGTCTTCTATGTGCCACAAAGAATAAACCTGTCAAGTTTCACAAAGTTCGGCCATTCACACTAACAAATATTAGCTACTGAATTTGATTGGCTGTTTGGCGGCCATTTTGGTAATCCAGCCAATCCGCACTTCAGGCAATGTAGCCAAATCAGTTCAAGTATAAGTATACCAAATTTCAGAATTTTAGCTCAAGCGGTTTTTGAGATATTGACATGTGTCAGTTGTAGCACCCCCTATGGACGAAATTTCTCAAAATTTGGCGTGCCTCCAAAAAATGTTGTGGCGATGGTACATGACAAGTTTCGTTAAGTTTGGTCAATCACATCACTAGATATAGGCAATAGAATCACTATGGGCCACGCCTTAAATTTTGATTGACATGTAACTTCGAAATGGAATGACATATCAAAATTCTTTCCACAACTTTCTATCATCATTGTGTGGAGATGACGCACACCAAATGTCGTGTGAATCGGATGAAAAGCCTCAGACTAGTTCATTTTACTTTCACTTTCGGTTTTTTGAAAATGGCGGGAAAATTTGGCAGGTGGGAATGGCGTTAGATTCTGGAGCTTCCAAGGAATTAGAGGAAAAAATAATTTCTCAAAAATGCCATACAGAGCCTGAGATATGACCCACTGCCGAGACACTTTTAGGGAAGAATTTTGCAGAAACAACAACAATAATAATCCTTAGAAAAACAATAGGGTTCCGCAGCTGCCGCTGCTTGGACCCCTAAAAACCGCAGAGTTGAACCGGATCTGCTAGTGTACAGGATTTGCGCAACAGGTTTCGATGGGTGTATCAGCAAGCTGTCCAATTTTCTATTCATTAAAGTCCACTGAAGGGCAGCTGATGGCTTTTCATCTATGAGATCTAGACGACTACACAACTCCTGCATTGTTGAAGCCTGTTGACAACGGAGCAGCTGTCCCGTTCAAAGTGGTCGGCATTGTGCACGCTTATTATCCAATCCGCTAAAAACAGATGAAGTAAAAATGCTACGCGTGTCTGCAGGTGCCAAACGGCTCATATTATGGGATAAAGGAGCTAAAACAGGAAAGGCATGGTTGTGGCACGAGTTCTTTTCCAAAGAGTTTGTGTGTCTTACCTGTAGGGAGTCCTCCTGTGCTCTGGTTTTGGCGTCTCTGACGTGACGCGGTCGTGGGTCGCTCCACTGTGCCTCTTCACCTGAACCGGGACGAAGAACAAATTCCAAGTAGCAACACCCCCATTTTCTACAGCACTACATTTCTAAGCACTGGATCTAGATGTTGGAGTCGGTTATGGGGAGAAAACCGTCAACCCAAAACCTGTTCCGGAGAATCAAAAAGTGAATTGTATTCCATCCTGCCAAAGCATTTCTACTACTACTACTACTACTACTACTACTACTTTCAACTGCTCCCATTAGGGGGCGCCACAGCGGATCATCCGTTTCCATCTCTTCCTGTCTTCTGCATCTTCCTCTGTCACACCAGTCACCTGCACGTCCTCCCTCACCACATCTATAAACCTCCTCTTTGGCCTTCCTCTTCTCCTCTTCCCTGGCAGCTCCATATTCAGCATCCTTCTGAATAGGGGATGGGGGTCCACTACACCACCGCGGACCCTCATCCATCCATTATCTTAACCGCTTATCCTGCTCTCAGGGTCACAGGGATGCTGGAGCCTATCCCAGTAGTCACTGAGCGGCAGGCGGGGAGACACCCTGGACAGGCCGTCAAGCCAACACAGGGCCCACGCCCACATACACACACACACACACACACACACATTCATTCCTAGGGACAATTTAGTACGGCTGATTCACTCGTTCCTAATCCTGTCCTTCTTCGTCACTCCCAATGAAAATCTTATCATCTTCATCTCTGCCACCTCCAGCTCCACCTCCTGTCTTTTCATCAGTGCCACTGTCTCCAGACCATACAACATAGCTGGTCTCACAACCATCTTGTAAACCTTCCCTTTAACTCTTGCTGGTACCCTTCTGTCACAAATCACTGCTGACACTCTTCTCCACCCACTCCACCCTGCCTGCACTCTCTTCTTCACCTCTCTTCTGCACTCCCCGTTACTTTGGACAGTTGACCCCAAGTATTTAAACTCATCCACCTTCGTCACCTCTACTCCTTGCATCCTCGCCATTCCACTGTCCTCCCTCTCATTCACACATAGGTATTCCGTCTGCTCCTACTGACTTTCATTCCTCTTCTCTCCAGTGCATACCTCCACCTCTCCAGGCTCTCCTCAACCTGCACCCTACTCTCACTACAGATCACAATGTCATCTGCAAACATCATAGTCCACAGAGACTCCTGCCTGGTCTCAGCCATCAACCTGTCCATCACCACTGCAAATAAGAACGGGCTCAGAGCCGATCCTACTTCTCTGAAATGTGATGTAGGCCAAATAGTTTGAAAAAAGGGTAATTTTGTTTATTCAGTCTGTATCAGATTTGTCTTTTTTTCCTGAATGTGAATTCCTTCTCAGACCTCTGAAAAGAACTGGCCCAAACCTTAAATACAAATAAAATCCTGCAATGATTTCAATATTCAGTTGGATTCATGGGAGCTATAATTTGTTTAAGTGCATTTGGATTTCCAAAGTGATCTGACTTAGTTTAAGCCCATCTTATTTACTTTTCTTGCTCGACTGCATTTTACCAAGAACACAATCTTTGGACTCATTTGTTGAACGTTTCCTCAGCCTTAGCTGCCGAAGTGAAAAACATCCCAGCCCCACGTACCCGGCACAGAAAACCACCACAGTAAAACTAAAAAGGCAGGGGTATCCTGTTAAAATAACGAATAGGATGACAACTGCTGCACACCTTTGTATCCTCCCCCTCTTCCTCTCCCCCCTCGTCCTCGAGGCCCTCCCCCTCCTCCTCTCTTCCTGCCATCTCCCCGTCTGGGCAAGGTCCCGCCGCCTGTCGTCAGCTCTTCAGTAGGGGCCAGTGACCAGTCGCTGAGCTCATCTCTGTGGTCGGACTCTGTCTCCGATGCATTGGATGCCTCCGAGTTGTTACCTGGGCAACAGAACAGAGTCACACGTTAGCTGACCTACCAAATAAAACATCTTCCCCTTTAATTTGGTTGTTAACAGCTAACATGTTAGCATTGGCCAAACTGTCCACGGACAAGCTGTTGGAATTAGCACAAGACTGCAGTGATCTTACTAGATCCAAACACCCGAGGAACGGGGGGGGGGGGGGGGGCGTGCTGTTTGCTAACTTTTCACCTGATGCGGCTACAAACAACCACAAACTCAGGCAGCGGCGATGGTTGGAGCAACTGTTTCTTTTCACAACGAGAATACAAAGAGCTCCGAGTTAAAACGTGTGAATCACTGCCTAAACAGTAATGCTACGTCAGTCATGTAGTTAGTACCTGAGGCGAAAGCTGCACCTCCTCCTCTTCGTCCCCTGCCTCCTCTGCCTCCCCCTCCAGTGTAGGGCTTCCCTCCTCCCCCACTACCACCTCCACCGCCGCCCCTTGCCATCCCCAGCCCCATGCCGTTATCGAAGACGTAGGTTTTGTCCTTGGAGTTTCGGGACCCTGTTCCTCCTCCTCCTCCTCCTCCTCCGCCTCCTATCTGCCTCAACTGCTCGTCAATCTGAAGACGCTCCAGGCGAAGCTGATCTACCTCCTGGTGAGATAAAAAGTTTGAACATGACACAAAGACGTCACAGAGTCACGCCACATTGTCGCCTCACTCCTGAGATAAGCAGGGAAAAAACATCTCATGGAGGACAACCGCTAAAATACACAGGAGAAACAAACATTTCTGGTGAAACAAGTGCGATCCTTAGCAGAATCTGGGAGAATATTCAAAAGCGGCAGTAACGACACTAACCTTGAGATAGTTGAGGTGGTAGTCCAGCAGTACTTTAGCATTGGAGATGCTCTCCTTGGTCCCCACAAACACAAATGGCACCATCGCCTGTGTGAGAGGGAGAACAGGTCGACAGAAGAGATATTGAGGACCTTCTGTTCTGCATCTGACTTCTACAAAATGTTGGGAGTTTTGCTGAAAGAAGCCGACCAAGTGAGGATTAGTAGTTACTTCTAGTAATGCAATCAGGGTCCAATCTCAAAAAACAACAAAAAAAACGTTTGGCGACTTGCCGTTTGGCATCACCCAGCTCTTGCTAAATAATAACCCTTCATCACACATTTGGACTATTATTGCTAGCTTACAGCACTGATACATTTCCAGCTAGGTTGCTGAGGAACCGGCATCTTGCCCTGGCTGGCAGAGGGTGGACCAGTGACCCATCTGACTTTAATTAACTAACTCCCAGGGCCGGTGGGGAAAAGAGTGAGCTGACACTTGGCTAAGTAAGCTGACGTACTGGGTTCAAGGTTAAGACTAAAGATCAAACAAAACTTTCCAAATGACCTCGTCAACGGGCGCTGTGGGCTTTTTGTCATTTTCGGGCTCGATCCGAACCCGCACCACACCTGATTTATCCACCACTTCCTGGATCAGTTTCCCACTCTTGCCAATCACCTTCCCTACAGGGTACAAAGAAGACCAGTCATTGTCACAAACCAAAAACAACCCGTCTTCTTCCAGATGTCTGGACCACCTTACATCCATGTTGATGTACCTTTGCCTGTTTTCAACACCAATACACTCACAGTTGACAACAGACGTAAATAAGCTTGAAAAGGTACAGCAGAGCTTGTAAACAGTCTCTGCTCACCCCAAGTGAGTTTCTTACCCACTAAATTTCGGGGAACCTTGATGACATCTTCAGAAAATTCCAAAAAGCTCCTTGCTTTACGGACGGCCTCCTGGTCCTGAGAAAGAAAGAATAATAGAGAAAATAAGAACTATGCAGTCACGTCTTGTACACGCACTGCACTGGTCATTTGTTAAACTCAGGTCTGCTGGCAGACTCATGATCTACTTGTCTGGATCCTCACGCTTCCGTGACTGAACTCCACTTCCTCCACTGCACATGGTTGTGAGAGGTATGTGAGTGATTCTATGTGATGGAGAGGTAATCTGTCCAGGCTGTCACCCTGCCTTCCACCCAATGCATGCTGGGATGTATTCCAGGCCCCCATGATCCTGAACTGGATTAGGCATACATAACAGACGGATAGATGGATGATCTACTGACATAAGAGTATTGTGACAATATGTCACTATCTTGCTGTCTAAGATTTTTTTTTTTGTGGATCATTTCCCCTCCTTTTTTCTCCCGTTGTACCCGGCCAATTACCCCACTCTTCCGAGCCGTCCCGGTCGCTGCTCCACCCCCTCTGCTGATCCAGGGAGGGCTGCAGACTACAACATGCCGCCTCCCATACATGTGGAGTCACCAACCACTTCTTTTCACCTGACAGTGAGGAGTTTCACTAGGGAGACGTAGCGCATGGGAGGATCACGCTATCCCCCCCCCCCCAAAAAAAACAGGCACCTCAACCGGCCAGAGGAGGTGCTACTGCAGCAACCAGGACACATACCCACATCCGGCTTCCCACCTGCAGACATGGCCAATTGTTTCTGTAGGGACACGCGACAAAGCCGGAGGTAACACAGGGATTCTAACTGGCGATCCCCGTGTTGGTAGGCAACAGAATAGACCACTACGCTACGCAGACGCCCTTGCTGTCTAAGATTTATCTTAGGAGGATTTACGGTGAATAAAGTTTTGAAAGTTATCTTATTATGAATCAACGATTCCCCTCATAACTTGAGCATAAAACCTACGTGTCAGTTATACAGCGGATAAGGCAAACGCCAGTACTAACACTGGTACACAACTTTGACTATAAATTTGCATATCTGCCCACTCCCTTGAATTGATGCTGTAAACACAGATAACCAACAAACACACCTTGAAGTGAAACGCTTCAAAACAGCGAACTGAATGTGGGATTAGAAACACAGAAGCGCGCAAACAAACAATCCTCCATCTCCACTGCAAGGGAAAGTTTACCCATCTTACACCTTCTCTCTGCCTCTCTCTGACAGGGACGGCACATGATAAACACCTGCAGTTGTCCCCAACCGTTTCTGCATCTTGGTTTCCCTGCCGCCACAGCCTAGCGGAGTTTCTAATAACTCTAACGTACTGTTAAGACGCTGCCCCAGAAACATGTCCTCGTTCTCTAAGTTTCCCATGGTGCAAATGACGCCCTGACAACACATGATCTGATGTTGTACCTTGTCTTGTTGAAAATTTACACTCAAACCTGATGACCGCAACACACCCCAAAAGAGTTGGGACAGTTCTCCCATTCATCCACTGTGCAAGTCTTCAGCTGTGCAACTGTATGGGGCCTTCGTTGCCGTATTTTGCGCTTCATAATGCACCACTCATTCTCAGTCGGAGACAGGCCAGGACTGCAGGCAGGCCATCTAGCACCTGCACCCTCTGCTCACGCAGCCACGCACTTGTAATGCGGGCAGCATGTGGTTTGGCATTGTCCTGCTGGAAAATGCAGCGGCGTCTCTGGGAAGGACAGTGTCCGGATGGCAGCATATGCTGCTCCTAAATTTGCACACATCACTGCATTAATGGTACGCTCACAGATGTGCAAGTTACCCATGCCATGGTTCTGTTCCTCTTTGGCCTAGAGAACACTACTACTACTACTACCACTACTACTACTACTACTATTACTTTCGGCTGCTCCTGTTAGGGGTCGCTACAGTGGACCATCCATTTCCATCTCTTCCTGTCTTCTGCATCTTCCTCTGTCACACCAGCCACCTGCATGTCCTCCCTCACCACATCCATAAACCTCCTCTTTGACCTTCCTCTTCTCCTCTTCCCTAGCAGCTCCATATTCAGCATCCTTTTCCCAGTATACCCAGCATCTCTCCTCCACACATGTCCAAACCATCTCAATCTTGCCTCTCCTGCTTTGTCTCCAAACCGTCCAACCTGAGCTGTCCCGCTAATATACTCGTTCCTAATCCTGTCCTTCTTCATCACTCCCAATGAAAATCTTAGCATATTCAACTCTGCCGCCTCCAGCTCTGGCTCCTGTCTTATCTTTTCATCAGTGCCATTGTCTCCAAACCATATAACATAGCTGGTCTCACTACCATCTTGTAAACCTTCCCTTTAACTCTTGCTGGTACCCTTCTGTCACAAATCACTCCTGACACTCTTCTCCACCCACTCCACCCTGCCTGCACTCTCTTCTTCAACTCTCTTCTGCACTCCCCGTTACTTTGGACAGTTGACCCCAAGTATTTAAACTCATATGCCTTCGTCACCTCTACTCCTTGCATCCTGACCATTCCACTGTCCTCCCTCTCATTCACGCATAGGTATTCCGTCTTGCTCCTACTGACTTTCATTCCTCTTCTCTCCAGTGCATACCTCCACCTCTCTAGGCACTCCTTAACCTGCACCCTACTCTCACTACAGATCACGATGTCATCCGCAAACATCATAGTCCACAGAGACTCCTGCCTGATCTTGTCCGTCAACCTGTCCATCCCCATTGCAAACAAGAAAGGGCTCAGAGCCGATCCTTGATGTAATCCCACCTCCACCTTGAACCCATCTGTCATTCCAACCACACACATCACCACCGTCACACTTACCTCATACATATCCTGCACCACTCCTACATACTTTTCTGCAACTCCCGACTTCCTCATACAATACCACACCTCCTCTCTTGGCACTCTGTCGTATGCTTTCTCTAAATCCACAAAGACACAATGTAATTCCTTCTGGCCTTCTCTATACTTCTCCATCAACATTCTCAAAGCAAACATCACATCTTTCTGAAATGTTGGACCACAAAACACCATTCCACTGTGCTACTTTCCATTTCAGGTGAGACCAAGCCAGGGAGTCGGCAGCGTTTCTGGACAGTGTTGATGTACGGCTCCTACTTTGCATAGCAAAGCCATAACCGGCATCTTTGGATGCAGCAGTGAGTGGTGTACACTGACAAACGTTTACTAAAGTACTCCTGGGCCCGGGTCTTGATATCCATTACACACACAGGACGGTTTTTAAGACACTGACGTCTGAGGGATCAGAGATCATGCTAATTCAGTAGTGGCTTTCGGCCTTGTCCTCTACGCAGAGATTTGAACAGATTCCTTGAATCTTTTAGTTACATTGTGCACTGTAGAGGGTGAAACGCCCCAAATCCTACCGATTTGTCTTTGGGGAACCTTGTTCTCAAAGTGCTGGATTATTTGCTGATGAATCTGTTGGCAAACCTGCGAGCCTTGACCCATCCTTGTTCTCGAAGGACTAGGCCTTTTTTGGAGGCTCCTTATATACTATAACACGATTGCATCACCTGCTTCACATCTCCTGTTTCATACCACCTTGTTATTTCAATTTGCCACATCGCTATAAGTCCTAAATTGCCCGGTCCCAACTTTTCTTGGAACGTGTTGCAGGCATCAATTTCAGAATAAACATATCTTCAAAAGACAATGTAGTCAACAAGGTAAAACCGTTCTTGTTTGAATACAAGTCAATGTACAAATCACACCTTTTTGTTTTTATTAGCATTTTACATACAGTCCCAACTTCTTTGGACTTGGGGTTGCATCACACAGTTACTCATCAGTACTGGTCACACAAACAAAACCGCCTGTGACATTCCCAGCTTGGTCGTTCTAGTGTTAACACTAGTGTTAACACTAGAACGACCATTTTGGATTTTCAAAGTTTAATAACTTTGTGGGAAAAAAAAGAGATACAGACCTGCCGCTCCCTGAAGCCTCCTAAAATTGCATATATTTGCATAAAACGAGCTTTAGATGAACTGCACAAAAAAGTTATGATAAAGATCTACCTAAAACAACCGTGAGCGGTTGTAAATTGTGCGTGATTGTGTGCGTCATGTCAGTATTTATGACGTGGGTTGGTCGCGTCATTTCTTTTGTGAAGTTCATTGCTGTCCTAGAAACACACTAGCGCCCTCCAGTGCAGAGAAATAGTGTAAACTTGATTTGTGATTATTGCCAACATTTCTGGTTACAGACGCACCATGACTACCACCGAGGTGCTGCAGTATTTACAGGCGTTGGACAGCGGCCATTTTAAATTGTTTAAAAATAGTATTAAAGTTGTTAAAATGTTAATTTTGGTGTCAAGTTAGTTTCATAACAGACACACTAACATATGTAACGCATTAACATCTCAATTGGGTATTTCTCTTGACACAATATAGAGTTTAAAAACCGCGGTCATTTTGACGGCCCATGGTCGTTTTAGGTAGGAGTGATATCCAGGTCGTTCTGGTGTTAAAGTGGACGGGGTATAACTCCATATCTAGCTCCACAGCAGTAACTTCGATGGCATTACTGGCCTGTGAGTATATATCCAGTTACACACCAATTCACCCTACCTCTCCATAGATGTGGAAGGTGCAGGTTTCCTCATCCAGGTCTATAGTGGTGACACCGGGGACTTTACGAGCTTGCTGAATGTTGGCCCCGTGGGTCCCAATGGCTAGGCCCATCAAATCATCCCGAACAGCAAACTGCTCGTGGAACCTCGACGCTAGCTGTCTGGAACTCTGTGATGGCAGAGTGACAGCGAGGCCCACAGACAGACAGGGAGAACAACAGCAAGAGAGTTAATACACAAGAAAGGATAGCGAGAACAACACATGGAGTGTCAACATGAGCTGTGTGCAAAAAATCCTAGTGTGTATGTGTGTATGTGTGTGTGTGTGTGTGTGCGCGCGCGCGCATGTGTGTATACCTCCAGTTGTCTGCTCGCCTCTTCGTTTCTCAGAATAAGAGACAGTTTGGTGCGGAGGCTCCTGAAGTGCATGTCACTCATCATACTGGCCCGCTTTGTTGTTACCTCATCCACTGACTGTCAAATCAGATCCATGTTAATCAAAATCAGTCAACCACAATGCAGCACCACTCGGGCAATACTCACTTCTCCCTTTGGGGTTCACGGCTACGTAAAACATGAGCTTGGACAGGCTAAAGTGCATAAAAGAATGGATGCAAATATAGCTAAAGCCCTTCCTCATAGATTAGTAAAAAGAGAGAACCAACCAGGATGACCAGCTGTTTTTTGTCACTGTCGTAGGTGATACTGAAGGCTCCAACAGCCTTCTTGAAATCTTTATGCGTGGACTCCTTGGAGCACCTGCCAGCACAAGGAAATACGCACACCCGTTGATGATGCAGTACAAAGAGACTGTCTTAACATCTATTAAACTTGGCCAACAGCTTTTCATGAACATTGAGCAATGTGTGAATGTCTACAGAGGTCTGCTGTTAAAATCTACATACATCTGACGCAGTTGTGTTGGTCTACAACGAACTAAGTGTGAAGAAATGTGGCCAAATAACTACAACAGGTTCTCAGGTTAAAATAATTGGTTGATACGGTTTAAAATTTCAGTTAGCCACAGTAGCTCCTTAACCCCACCTAACTAGGTTGACATACATGCAATCCATACACAGGCCTGGACACAAACAAAACGACTTTCTCCCCAACAAAGACACCTCTTTTAAACCCACATCTGCCGTAGGTCCTCAGGTACGTCCATCCTGATTTTGAGGAACGTGTTTTTGGTGGAAGGCTTGCTGGGGTTGATTGGCCGTAACCTCTCCAGCGTCACTATCTCATTCAGAGTCGCGTCACACGCAGCATATTCTATAACATAAAACTAGAGGGAGGAAGAGGGAGACAGAGAGAAGAGAAGAGAGATCACATCTTCACCATTGGCCATGACGTCACAGTGTCACATACATTGCGGTCTGTGTCAGAGGTTGGTGCAAAAAAAAATCATCTAAGATTTTAAGAAATCAAAAACTAATTTGTTCTTTCATTTTGTGTTAATTTTTGCTTGCATTTTGAGAGAATCTAAACCATTTAATAAAGGGCAGGGAAAAAGTGCACAAGAAGAGGAACACAAAAGAAAAAGATGAAAAGATGAGAACAGACTAGATGAGAGAATAACCAGACTAGAGGCAACCGGAATGAGATAAAAGGAAGAGATGGAAGGAGGTACAGCAGATAATAGAAAATTTTCGACAGGTCACCGTAAATAAAATCACCATCTCCACCACGCAGTAGCCTGGAAGGGATTACGTGGCTGGTCCCGCGTGTCCGTGTGTAACTGTCCACGGCTAACCTCACAAAATACTGGACCTTATCTCATCTCATCATCAGCTGCTTCTCCGGGTCGGGCCGCGGTGGCAGCAAGCTAAGTAGGGCACTCCAGACGTCCCTCTCTCCAGCAACGCCCTCCAGCCCCTCCTGGGGGATCCCAAGGCGTTCCCAGGCCAGATCGGACATGTAGTCCCTCCAACGAGTTCTGGGTCTACCCCGGGGTCTCCTCCCAGTTGGACATGCCCGGGAAACCTCCAAAGGAAGGCGCCCAGGAGGCATCCTAATCAGATGCCCGAACCACCTCAACTGGCTCCATTCAATGCAAAGGAGCAGCGGCTCTACTCCGAGCTCCCTCCGGATGTCCGAGCTCCTCACCCTATCTCTAAGGCTAAGCCCAGACACCCTACGGAGGAAACTCATTTCAGCCGCTTGTATCTGCAATCTCACCCTTTCGGTCACTACCCAAAGTCCATGACCATAGTGAGGGTTGGAACGAAGACTGACTGGGAAATTGAGAGCTTTGCCTTCTGGCTCAGCTCTCTCTTCACCACAATGGTCCTACTCCTGGACCTATCAACATAAAATGTTTTGTGCAGAGTTATGACTGTATGATGAAGAACCCCTCATGGTTACGGTAATTAACACATTCAAAAAACGTTTGTTCTCACTACCACCACTCCCTCTCTTCATTCACTCTCTAGCTCACTTGACCAACGCTGCTCTCTGCTGCTGCCCAATCTGAATCAACCCTGCAAATGCATGACTCACATCTACAGTTGCTTGAGATTGGGCGGTGATAGTGTCAAAACCAAAACATTATATAGGGCTATCCAGGTATGAGTCTTGAAAGTAAACGAGAAGTTGATCGTATTTGCAAGCAAGCAAATTATTCACTTCTTATCTCAGCACAGCAGAACCGCAGGTAACACTGGATGAACCAAAAATAATTCGCCTTATTCACTTGATCGCCACGCAAAGTGCCATAGTCTCCAATGTTGAAACGCTGCTATAAAAATACAATTTCAAGAGTAGGATTAATTACACTCACAGCTGGAAATCATCTCAGTAGCTACAATAAAACATTTCCCCATGGCTGAGCTGTGTCTTCGGGAGTGGGGCGGAGTCGGCTTGTGTTCGTCACATGAATGTGTCTCTGGGTGTGTCGGAAAAAGCAGTGGTTCGGCCTGGATTCACCTTGTCACGAAAGTGGGGAGGCGTCTCCTTCGAGACTGCCGGCTGGAGAGATGCAGTTGGCGAACGCATACAGTACGAGGGTGGGTGTTTGAACTAAAATAGGGATTGATTGGCCACTAAATTGGGAGAAAAAAGGGAAAAATCAGAAATAAAAATTTAGGAAACACATTTGAAGTCTTTTCTTACCGTTGTTTTATTGCTTTAGAATGAATGAAGTCAACCAGCAGAGCAGCCATTTACCTTCATTCGTTTTGAAAGTTTGTGAACCCTTTAGAATTTTCTATATTTCTGCATAAATATGACCTAAAACATCATCAGATTTTCACACAAGTCCTAAAAGTAGATAAAGAGAACTCAATTAAACAAATGAGACAAAAATATTATACTTGGTTATTTATTTATTGAGGAAAATGATCCAATATTACATATATGTGGGGGCAAAAATACGTGAAACCTCTAGGATTAGCAGTTAATTTGAAGGTGAAATTAATAGTCAGGTTTTTTCAGTAAATGGGATGACAATCAGGTGTGAGTGGGCACCCTGTTTTATTCAAGAACAGGGATCTATCCAAGTCTGGTCTTCACAACATTTTTGTGAAAGTGTATCATGGCAAGAACAAAGGAGATTTCTGAGGACCTCAGAAAAAGCGTTGTTGATGCTCATCAGGCTGGAAAAGGTTACAAAACCATCTCTAAAGAATTTGGACTCCACCAATCCATAGTCAGACAGATTGTGTACAAATGGAAGAAATTCAAGACCATTGTTACCGTCCCCAGGAGTGGTCGACCATCAAAGATCACTCCAAGTGCAAGGCGTATAATGGCTGGCCAGGTCACAAAGGAACCCAGGGTAACTTCTAAGCACCTGAAGGCCTCTCTCACATTGGTTAACGTTAATGTTAATGAGTCCACCACCAGGAAAACACTGAACAACAATGATGTGCATGGCAGGGTTGCAAGAACAAAGCCACTGCTCTCCAAAAAGAACATTGCTGCCCGTCTGCAGTTTGCTAAAGATCACGTGGACAAGCCAGAAGGCTATTGGAAAAAATATTTCATGGACAGATGAGACCAAAATAGAACTTTTTGGTTTAAATGAGAAGTGTTATGTTTGGAGAAAGGAAAACACTGCATTCCAGCATAAGAACCTTATCCCATCTGTAAAACATGGTGGTGGTAGTATCATGGTTTGGGCCTGTTTTGCTGCATCTGGGCCAGGACGGCTTGCCTTCATTGATGGAACAATGAATTCTGAATTATACCAGCGAATTCTTAAGGAAAATGTCCGGACATCTGTCCGTGAACAGAATCTCACGAGAATGTGGGTCATGGAGCAAGACAATGACCCCATGCACACAAGTCATTTTGGAATGGCCAAGTCAAAGTCCTGACTTTAATCCAATCGAAATGTTGTGAAAGGACCTGAAGCAAGCAGTTCATGTGAGGAAACCCACCAACATCCCAGAGTTGAAGCTGTTCTGTACGGAGGAATGGGCTAAAATTCCTCCAAGCTGATGTGCAGGACTGATCCAACAGTTACCAGAAACGTTTAGTTGCAGTTATTGCTGCACAAAGGGGGGGGGGGGGATCCACACCAGATACTGAAAAAACCTGACTATTAATTTCACCTTCAAATTAACTGCTAATCCTAGAGGTTCACATACTTTTGCCACTCACATATATGTAATATTGGATAATTTTCCTCAATAAATAAATAACCAAGTATAATATTTTTGTCTCATTTGTTTAATTGGGTTCTCTATTTACTTTTAGGACTTGTGTGAAAATCTGATGATGTTTTAGGTCATATTTATGCAGAAATAAAAAATTCTATCTAAAGAGTTCACAAACTTTCAAGCACCACTGTATATTATGAAAACCGCAATGGTTAAACATGTTTGATGTCTTTTAATGAGGGCACTGAAATGACGATAGCTTGATCTCTGTCATTTTATGTCAGACTTGGTTGATTTTATGCGAGGGTCCGCCTAGGAGCCTGTGCATCCATAAACTGATAGGCATCCATTCCATTATCCAAACTGCTTATCCTGCTCTCAGGGTCGTGGGGATTCTGGAGCCTATCCTTGCAGTCATTGGGCGGCAGGCAGGGCGACACCCTGCACAGGCCGCCAGACCGTCACAGGCTGCCAGACCATCACGGGCCGCCAGATCATCACAGTTACTGATATGCAAAATGTTTTTATTGGGTAGATTTTTTAGCTTGAGCGCTACATATTAAGAACCTTTTATTTCTATATTTACCATTCAACTGACTTGGGCGCTGCACCAAAGTCTTACAATGGCAGAAAAAACTCAGTTTTTATGTATGTGTGTGTGTGTATTTCCCTTCTCCTGGTAGATGAAAAAAAAAAAAGGGTAATTTTTCACTAAGTTCAAACACCAGGGACGGAGAGATGCATGCGCCTGGAACATCATCAGATTTTCACACAAGTCCTCTAGTTCAGTTAGAGATGAACCATACTTCATATCTGGATCACAGTAAGAACATTGATACCAGCAGCGAGTGGTAAGGACCACTACCAGTTAGTGGTTAGGACTGGAAATTGACACCAGCCCTCATACAAACATGGCAAAGAAAAGCCGATTATTTTCTCTTAACCCTTAATGGATATAAGAGAAAGTCAATCTGTCCTGAAAATCATCCAGAGGTGTGACAAAACCTGACAGCTCTTCCTGTTTGACACTTGGCATCATGACAAAGTGCTGACTGCAGAGTCACTGTCTGCTATATAGAAATCCTGATGAGACAATATGTAAACCAGCCTATATTCTATATTACTGTATGAATGAGTTAATGCCCTGTGATGGACTGGTGGCCTGTCCAGGGTGTCTCCCCTCCTGCTGCCCAATGACTGCTGGGATAGGCTCCAGCATCCCATGACCCTGATTGGGATAAGCAGCTTGGATAATGGATGGATGAGTGAATGACTTGATTTTAAAGAATTGAAATGGTGTCGATAAAGCTCCAAATAAAGCCTGTGTGAATGTGAATGTGTACATACACCGGTGTGTTTTGTCTTTTGCTGAACTAATCAGTATCCATCCATTATCTTAACCGCTTATCCTGCCCTCAGGGTCGCGGTGATGCTGGAGCCTATTCCAGCAGTCATTGGGCGGCAGGCGGGGAGACACCCTGGACAGGCCGCCAGGCCAACCAGGCCCTGTGATGGCCTGGTGGGGCCTAATCAGTATTAAGTAATCAGTATTCATAAGTAAAAGTTAGGTCCCTGATCAAGACCAAGACCAAGAATACCAACAATATGGGACCAAGAATAAAGCCCTGAGGTACACCGCCAGCCATAGGTGTTCATATGTCCCTCCAAACTGCTGTAACAATTCATTCATTTAATCCTTGGGCGAAAGTGGTGCACATGGCTAACAGCTCTTATTTTTAGGTTGTTATTATGTGAACGAAGTCTTACCTCTCCTTTGACCATGCGGACCTTGGCCAGCCACCACCCACATGGTTCTTTGTCATTAGCCCTAGAATAGACCTGAAAAATACAAAAACACACACATAGACACTGTAAATGTCACACACAAGCATGCACACACAATGCCAGAAAGCTGCCAACAGGAAAAGGATTTAGTGGTAAACTGCAGATTAGCACTGGCTGAGGACAACCAAAAAGACACATCCAGAAAGAATAAAATACAGCATACTGATTGTGGATAATTTTTCATTAGTTTCAATCAACATAAAAAGTGGAATTTCCAAAAAAATTAACACTGACAGCTTTACGGATGACAAGCTTGTCACACAATATCCACTGAGCATTGACGAAATACTGTGTCACAGTTAGCAATAACCAAATGCAGTTATTTTCTTACTATCTGAACTACGTAAATTAAAAGAACACTGACCCCAGGCAACAGCAAAATAGTAATTGGAAAAATAGCAACTAAAATGAGAAAATTAAAACAGTGTTCTTTTGTACACTGTTTAGCTTGATGGTTCCAAAACAGACAATTTTAGCAGATAGGACACTCTCATCAAGAAAGGGGACAACTATAATCAGTAGTTTCGCTGGAATGAGAACCTGCAGATTCCCAGATCTTATGATACATAATGAGGGACTTAAGAATTGCTTGGGACCCTCAGTCCCTTATGCATCTGATGATGTATTTTGTGATCCATATATATTATATTGAGCATCTGATGATGTATTTTGTGATCCATATATATTATATTGACTATGCCTCCTTATTCAACCGTGTTTGTGAAAGTGCGGAATCAACCCTACCTCAACCTCATCACTCTCATTAATCTCCTTGTAGAAGCCTGCCGGAGGAGGGAAACGCACATCCTGGAACGGGATCTGACGCTCTGGCTGCCAACTGTAAAAACACACAGGCATTTAGAGAGGTGTTCGTATGCATGCGCACACGCACGCATGCACGCACACACACACACACACATACATACACATACAGAGAAGAGTTTACTCAAACTTGTTAAGCTTCTTAATCAAAGTTGTTAAAAATAATAGCAGCAAGAAAGTGTTTGCTGTGTATTACTCACTTGTTTTCAAATGCCACAGTGACCGATCCTTCATGGACATCCTTCACAAAAGCCTACATTATGAAAAGAATTCGGTTAACAGAAGGTGCAATACCAGGCTCTGTTTTGTCTATCAAAATAGTTAAAGGAGAAAATATATGTTGTATTTCATTCTACTGCCTAGGTGTATATTTTAAACTAGTCTCTCTTTGAAACCTACCATAAAGGTGATGTTACCACTGAACACACCCAAGCCTGAATACTGCTTTTCAGGGTTAAAAGTTTTGTCAATTTTTTTACAATAATTTTTAGCCTTTTATTTGTCATATTTATATCTATATAAATGTATTTTTGTACACCTTCTTACCTTCAGAGTTTCTGAAATAGATTGTGTCAAGTGTGTACAACTGAACGCTAATGTTAGCCAGTTTCTAACTTTGGCCATAAGTTACAGCAACTAACGTTCGCTAGCTAAAGCTAACGTTTGCCTTACCTAACATTAGCAAAATGATGTTAGCTAGCTCATAGCACCCTTTCATTTCCAAAGTTGACTAAATAGCTAGCTATTCAAACATTTGCTTTTCAACACACCTCTTCAGCAGATGAATAAATAAACAGTAAAAACGAATTCAGTAAATGGAACGCAGAAGAAAATTGAAAACAAAACCAAAAACAAAAACAACACAACATCAAGAACAGACAATTGCATATTTTGAATATGGTTATTTTTAATAGCCCAAATTTCTAATGCTGGCTAGTGAGCTAATAATGATGCTATGTTGGCGCTCACATTTTTTATTCCATAACTACAACTACTTATGCCTCAGAGTAGTTTGCTTTGCTTCAGCCGCTAACTTTTAGCAGCCCCTGCTGATATTTACTCATCACATGTTGCTTCAGGACAGCTGAAATGTTAGACTGCACATTTAAGGGTTAGCTTTTCTACAACACTGAACAGTATCAGAGTGAAGGCTGTGTGGCCATAAAGCAGGCCATCTTTTCCCTGAGTGATGTGGAAATTTATGAATATGGTATGAATTAAGCGTAGGATTCCACAACATCTAATATTAGAAAGCATTACAGCCACAGTCACGCTGTCTTGCTTTTTTGTTTTGTTTTGGACTTTGTTGTGGAAATATCTGAAACGCTCAATAGCTCCCATATGCTAAAATGATAATCGAACTCTATTCCAACAAAAAGATGAGTAAATACAGTGTAAATTCAGTCCAATTAACCAACTGCTAAATGCAGCCCACTGGTGATGCTGCTACCTGAACACCTTTAAAAGCCATGGAAAACCCAAGACAAGAACATCCACTCCATTCATCCATTATCCAAACCGCTTATCCTGCTCTCAGGGTCAAGGGGATGCTGGAGCCTATCCCAGCAGTCACTGGGCGGCAGGTGGGGAGACATCCTGGACAGGCCGCCAGGGCGTGCCCACACACACACACACACACACACACACACACACACACACAATTTAGTACGACAGATTCACGTGACCTACATGCCTTTGGACTGTGGGTGGAAACCCGAGCCCCCAGAGGAAACCCATGCAGACATGAGGAGAACATGCAAACTCCACACAGAGGTAAACCCGGGACGACCCCCAAGGTTGGACTACCCCGGGGCTCGAACACAGGACCTTCATGCTGTGAGGTAACCGCGCTAACCACTGCGCCACAGTGCCTCACATCCACTCCAATGCACAATCAATCTGGACAGAAAACGTTCTGAAAAACTCTGGAAATACAATGAGAATGAACAGGAACTTCAATTTGGAAAAAATTGTTAGAAGTGAATGTTTTGTCAAGCAAATGAATGACAATTTTAGTTCAATTTAATGACCTTATGACTGACTTATGGGTCAGTGCAACAGATATAACAGGGCAGCCTGTTTGCCAGCGACAGCCCCATAGACATTTAAGGGACTGTCTTGGGTGATGGGGTCGTTGAGACCACCTGACTCCTCAGGTGGGGGCTATGTAGCGATCGGAGAAGAAGGTCGCTGGACTGATGATGGCTATGTGCTGGAGAAGCACAAGGGTTTATGGGACTGTTACGTTCAATGTTCAAATTGTTGTTCTATTAATGTTGTGTTCATTGTTGTATCGTTTGTTTGGGGGTTTACTGGAACTGGGTAGATGACTATGTTACTGACTGACTGACTATAGGACCGTGATTAAGACTTGTAATGTTTAATAATGACCTTGTTAGGGGAAGCCACTGATTGGCAACCATGGGGAGGGGCAGAATAAAGGAGCACTCCTGGGGACATGAGAGTTGCGAATAAGAGATCTCTATCTCTCGTTCTTCCACGCCGGCTTGCCACATTGGTGTCAGAAGTGGGATAGAGTGAAAGAATGGAAAGGATGGTGTCCGCAGTGGTGTCGCGGTCTAAGCATCGGTTTTGTGTCGATGCAGTTACCCACATAGTCAGATCCGACTATGGCGCAGGGTCCGAAATTAACACTTGCCACCTGCCAAATGCGAGTAGATTTTCTGATTAACCCCCCCCCCATCTCTCTCACTCCTTAGCAACAGCAATAACATAGCAACAACAATAACAGAAATTAACCAACCAAAGTGCATTAGAACAATAACATAGCAACAACAATAACAGAAGTTAACCAATCAAAGTGTATCAGAATGTTGCTAGACGCTACTGGCGGGTAACATTACGCACACACTCGAGAGGAACAACGACAGCAGCACCCGTCAAACTCGGTACTAGCCTACTCTATTCTTTTAACTAATGTTAGTGAGTAACACCGGTTACGTGGCGATATTTAGAAGGGGCAAAACCACCATCAAAAAGACAACCATGCCCCGAAGAGGAGGAAGAAGCCACCATCACTACCAAACCGAAAAAAAAGAAAGTTTGGTGAAAAGTGGAGGTATGACGATAAAGGAGCTGCGAGAGGCTGGCTGGAGTAATATACACAGACCATGATAATGAGTTGCTCCATCTGCTGCCAGTATGCCAAAAACCGTAGCAATTCATTTGTCATTGGTAACAAGATAATGAAGGTAGAAAACACCAAGGAACATGAGACCTCCAGATGTCACATTACCTGTATGAATACCTCTCAGGCTCAATTGGATTCTGTCCTCGCAACATCCTCCGTAAAGGCGCTAATAGCCATGTCCGAGCAGACCAACATGAGAATGCAGAACATGTTTAGGACTGTGCATGCCGTTGGCAAGAAGGCCAGACCACTTTCCAACTTTGAATGGATGTGTGAGTAAGTGAATTTAGTTGTCATCTCAAAATATCCTTATACAGCGTAAACAAAGTGTTGGCTGTAGCTAACGTCAGCTAGCTAGCACTAGTATGTGACACCTAGCTTGCACTAATGTTAGCTGTCTGCTAGCTTCAACACCACGAAATAGGTTAAAACTGATTGGCGGTCCAATCTCAACTCAGACACACTCTCAAATCTACTGACGATGCAGCTGTCATCTCCCGAGATCAGGGAGTATGACCCAACCAGTTCTGTTGATCTGTGGCACCAAGACTCTGTCAGGAGCAGGAGGCCAGAATTCATGAACGGTGCAAAGACAGTGGCTACTGTAGAGTGAGAAGTAGTCTGGGACTAGGGATGGGCATGTGGAGCACTCGAGCAGTTATAATAACACTGCAAATAAAACATGAAATCATACTTGTAACATTTTATCGTTTAACCATTGACTAATTTTACATAAAACTATTTTTGCTTCAGATCTACTCTTGTCACATAAGCTTTTATTCAACACAATACCTTATTCTCTCATTGATATGTACTGAAAACGTATATATGGCATAAAAAAAGCTACTAATTATTTTGGCCAGTAAAAAATATGCTTGGCCGGTAGATTTTTTCATCTACCAGTCCCCTTGGCTTGTAAGCCAAAAAGTTAATTTTGGACCCTGTATGGCCGGATTCGATGAAGCAGCAATAATTGGCAACGCTGTCTTCGGGAGAGGGGCGGAGTTGGCTTGTGCTCATCACATGAATGCGTCTCTGTGTGTGTTGGAAAAGGCAGTGGTTCGGCCTGGATTCGCCTTGTCATGAAAGTGGCGAGGCATCTCCTTTGAGACTGCTGGCTGGTGAGATGCAGTTGGCGAACGCGTGCAGTATGAGGGTGGGTATTTGAATTAGAATAGGGCGCGATTGGCCACTAAGTTCGGAGAAAAAAGGAAAAATCAAAAATAAATGTAAAAAAAAATGGAGAGGGAGATCCAGAGACTGAAGCGGGACATCGAGCAGACCCTTTGGTACTTGGAAAACTTGGCATGGCAAAAGACAGAGCCTGCCAGAGACAGAGGTGTTCTAGCCCAACCTGATGGCTCAAGTGCACCACGGCCCCACCATTCCCTAGAGGCCAGGAGGACCAGCGCCGGGGAACAAACGCTTCCCTCCTCAGCTGATCACCCCCTGGAGGCCAGGATGACCAGCACCGGAAAGCAGCGTCCCGCCACCATCAATCGCTCCCTTGGAGGCCCAGAGGACCAGTACCCGGGAACGCATATTGCCCGCCGTCGCCAACAGCCCCCTAGTGAGCAGCAGAAATACAGTGCCTAGAACACCAGCCAAGCTGCCCAAGTACAATGGGATGGCACTGCTACAGCCATACTTCTCACAGGCCAATTGGCAACATGGCATAACGGGTGATGTAATGAAGAGACTGTCATTCACCTGGCTCTGGCATTAGCGGGAAAGGCCTTGCAGGTGCTTCTCGATCTAACCCCAGTGGAGCAGCAGGACCTCCAAGCCCTGACCTCCAGGCCTTAAGCCTTGGTGCCTTCGATTGCAGACATTCGACAACATACCCAGCACGGTTACCCACAGTTCGACACAGCCGTCAAAGAGGAGCTGGCCTGGCATGCTTTCCTGTGGGGGCTCATGCCGGAACGTCCGTGCCAACATGTTCCCCTCGCCATGCCCCAATCCCTCTGTGGGGCTCTCAGTGAAGCTGAACGGGCCAAGGTAGTACTGACCACGCGACTGCCGAGCACCGGCACCGAAGGCCAGAGCCACCCAGCCAACGGGAAACAACGGCGGAGTGGTCTAGGGAAGGGACTGTCACTCAAGTCTCCAGTCCCCATTTCATGGCCGATATATGCTGGTTGGCTGCATAGGTTGTACTAAGGGATTATATTTGGATTGCCAACTCGACGGTTGATCCTGCAGGGCCCTGGTAGACAAGGGCTCTACCATTTCTCTGGTGTGGCCTGGCGTCCTCTCGGGCACCACTGATTCACTCTCACTGGCATGGTTCCCAACCAACACCCAGCTGATGATGGTGACTGGGGAAAAGGCTGGAATGAGAGGGAGGAAGTCGCTGCGAGTCCAGGCCAGGGACCAGGAGGTGCTGCATGAGTTCTGGCTCGCCAACATCTGGGACCCGTGCATCATCGGCCTAGAACTGCTGACCTGCTGGGAGGCCCGTGTTATTGTGCAAGGGGCAACCATAACCCTCGGTACTAAGACTGTGGCACTCCAGTCTGGTCAGGAGAGAGATAGACTCAAAGACCGGTGAGCCAGATGCCAAGCAGCTGCTGCCCAGCAGGCACAGATCCCATGTGCTTCGTTGCCCTAGCAACCCAGACCACCATCCAAGCCGGTCACCAGCACACCCACCACCAGCAGCCCTACATCACCCTGACCTGCCTTGGCCCTGCCTGCTGAGTCTGCTGTCCTACCCTCCGCTGAGAAGAGTGAGGCCATACACGACTTGTGGCAACATAACAGTAACAGCCTTGACCCACAGCAATGCCATCAGTTGAGGCGTGTCCTCGACTTCACGGACAACTTCACTGCTAGACACGAGGACTGCAGGCAGCCTGGGCTGGTTCAGCATACCATCGAGATCAGCCCTGCCCAGCCCATCTATCTGTGGCCCCATCGGCTGACCCTTGCTAAACAATGGGTGGCAGAGGACAAAATTTGGGAGATGACTGCTGCTGGGGTGATTGAGCCCGCCGACAGTCCATGGGCGGCTCCAGCCGTCTGGGTGAGGAAGAAGGATAGTGGCTGGCAGTTCTGTGTGGACTATTGACGTTTTAATGATGTCACCAAAAAGGACTCTTACCCACTCCCTCGGATCGACGACGCCCTCGACCACATCACAGGGTCCAGCTGGTTCAAGCTCCCTCGACCTACGCAGTGGCTACTGGCAGGTGGAGCTGGCTCCCAACGCAAGACCGAAGACCACCTTCACCATCGGGCAGGGTCTGTGGCAGTTCCGCATCATGCCATTCGGGCTCTGTAATGCACCAGCTGCATTTGAGCGGCTGATGGAGAGGGTGTTAATGGATGTGCCCCGAAGCCGTTGCATTGTGTACCTCGATGACCTCCTGGTACATGCCAGCAACTTTGATGGAGCCCTGTCCAACCTGTGTGAGGTCCTCGCTGCCATCCGTTGGGCTGGGCTGCAGCTGAACCCTACCAAATGTCACTTGCTGAAGAGGGAGACTAAGTTCCTGGGCCACATAGTCAGTGAGCATCGTGTGGCTACTGACCCAGTAAGGTGGTTGCCATCAGAGATTGTCCAACCACTGCTAATGTCTACGAGCTGAGAAGTTTTCTGGGCCTGGTAACACTACCCCTGTTTCATCCGGGACTTCACCACTATCGCTAGTCCACTCCACCACTTGATTGACAAGGGCCGTTCATTTGACTGGGATGACGCCTGTGCTGCAGCCTTCACTTGACTCAAGGTGGCTCTCACAAAAGCCCCAGTCCTGGCCTACCCTGATGCCAAACAGTCCTTCATCGTGGACACTGATGTAACGTGGGGGTTGGCACTGTCCTCTCCCAGCAGGGAGGAAACGGAGAGCAACGGCATACATCAGTCACACCCTGAGTCAGGCAGAAAAGAACTACTGCGTACCTCGCGCGAGCTGCTGGCAGTGACTCTAGCGGTACAACACTTCCAGCCATATCCACAAGGCAGCCACTTCTTCATCCGCATCGATCACGCCTCACTTATCTGGCTCTTGAACTTTAAGCACCCTGAGGGTCAAGTGGCCTGATGGCTGGAGACCCTTCAAGGGTATGACTTCGAAATCCAGCATCAGGCGGGGCGATATCATCGCAATGCCGACGCACTTTTCCGGCACCCCTTTGCGGCATTGGAGTACCGCTACTGCCAATGGCAAGAGGAATGGGACCAATTGACGCCAACGGTGGTGGCCGTCCAGGCAGCCAACGAGGAGAGGTTGTCACCATGTTCCTCGCAGCAACTAAGGCAGCAGCAGGAGGCAGACGTGACCCTGGCACTGGTGAGGGGCTGGCTTGAGACAGTGCGGCGCCCCGAATGGACAGAGGGGTCAGCGCTGGGGCATGAGGTAAAGGCCTACCACTCACAGTGAGGCAACCTTGAGCTCCACCTTGAGTTGGTGTACCGGAGGTGGCAAGCTCCAGGACGAGGGAGTGATCTCTTGCAGCTACTGGTGCCCCATGTGCTCTGTCCCCAGGTTCTCCAGATGGTCCATGGTTTGGTGGGGGTGGGGCACTACGGGAATGCCAAGACCCTCCACCGCCACCAGGGTTGGTTCTACTGGCCTGGCTGTTGATGAGACGTGGAGCTCCACGTACACTGCTGCGACTCCTGCACCGCCCAGAAGGGACCAACCCAGCGTTCCAACTGCAGCAGTACTTGGTGGGGGCCCCAATGGAGCGGGTCAGGGTGGACATCCTTGGGCCTTTCCCCGTCACCAACTCTAGCAACTGCTACATCCTTGTGGCTAAGGATTAGTTTACAAAGTGGCCAGAGGTGTATGCAGTGCTGGATGAGAGCACCACCACAACAGCGGAGAGGCTGGTGGATCAGATGTTCGCCCGCTTCGGAGTTCTCGCCGAGCTCCACAGTGACTAGGGGTGGAACTTCTGAGTCCCAGGTCTTCAGTGAGGTCTGCCAGTGGCTGGGGGTGAAGACGAGGACGACATCACTTCATCCTCAAAGTGTCGGACTGGTGGAGCGGTTCAATCATACTCTGGCCACTCAACTTGCCATCCTCACCAGCCAACATCAATGGGACTGGGACCGCCACCTGCCCTTGGTCCTGTGGTCCTACCGGACTGCTGTTTATGAGTCCAGCCAGTGCACACCCACTGCCCTCATGTTTGGATGGGAACTCTAGACACTGGTGGACTTGGTGTTTGGGACCCCACCTGAGCCTGAGCTTACCGGGGGAAAAGACATAGACTACCTCTGGAGACTGAGGGATCGCCTGCAAATGGTCCATGACTACACCCACCAGATCCAGGCCAACTCCGGGGTATGGCAGAAGAGGGCCTATGACACCTGGTGCCTTGGGTAAGCCTTCAAACGAGGAAACAAGGTATGGGTGTATCGTCCAGTTCGCAAGAAGGGGGATTTCCCCCAAGCTTCGCAGCCACTGGCAAGGGTCCAGAGAGGTCGTGGACCGGCTGTCTGACGTGGTGTACTGGGTGCACATGCCTGGCCAGGGATGCATGGTGGTGCTGCACCAGGACAGACTCTCTCCATACCGCCCCCTCTCTCCGCCTGTTGTTGGGGCCAAGGATGAGAGTAGCACCCCATGTGCTGATCAGTGTGCTTCTCCTCCAGTTGCACTTCCTGTGAGCCCTGGGCAGCCTGTTCGCCAGCGATGGCCCCACGGACATTTGATGGACTCTGTCTTTGGTGATGGGGTCGTTGAGACCAACTGACCCCTTAGGTGGGGGCTATGTAGCGATCGGGGAAGAAGATCACTGGACTGATGATGGCTATGCGCTGGAGAAGCGCAAGGGATTATGGGACTGTTACGTTCAATGTTCACATTGTTATTTTATTAATGTTCAATAATAATCATTCCACTGTGAAGCCAAAACAACAGCCCTCCCCAGGTAATGACCTCTTCTTCCCATCATAAGATCCTGAAAGAGGCCATGATTAGATGCTCTTGAAATCTCCCCCAAGCCGGCAGGGAAATCCATTGTCAGAGCTGATGTCACTGCCTTGTCACAACACTTGCTTGCTCGGACACCAAATCCCCAATCAGCAATTTCAACACATAGTATGAATCGTGTACTCTCCTGCTATGAGAACCCACAGCCGACATCTCCTCGTCCTCTTTTCCCCCCAGCTACATTAATAGTTGGGGATTCCATAATCAGGAACATCAGTTTTCTCAACACAGCCACTCACTGTTTCCCTGGAGCCACAGTCCCTGATATCCTGTATAAGCTCTCGGGGTTGATCCGCTCACTCACGTCCTCCACGAATCGAGTGATCGTTCATGTGGGGACAAACGATGCAGCTCGTCCGAAGTCTGAACTAACCAAAAATGATTTTATTGACCTTTTCAGCTTTTTAAGTACTTGTGGAAAGTCTTTTTTTTTTTATTCCAGGTTGTATTCCGACACTGGCCAATGGAGCAGGGCATTTCAGCAGAATCCTCGGCCTGCGCACATGACTCATCTCCGCCTGCAGAGCTCACAACATAGGTTTTGTTGACAATTTTAATGTTTTGGGATCATTTCTTCTTCTTCAGAACTGACGGAGTCCACCCAAACAGGCTGGGTAGCCGGATGCTAGCTGCCAACCTGTAGCATATCGTACAGTCTTCTCCACGTGACTGGCTGTTTACATCCCACACTTCCCCTCCACTTCCACCAAAGGTAGCACCCCACAGTACTGTCCCTGTTTTATTTCGGATTGAGTTTAGATTTTTATCGCTCACTTTTAAGGCCTTAAAAAAATCTTGCTACTACTCACATTTCCAATGTATTGACCTGGTATTAGACCTCTCGATCCACAGATGGAGCCCTGCTGGTTATTCCCAGGTCTCGGTTTTTCACAAAGTGTGACTGGGCTTTTGCTGTTAGAGCCCCCACACTATGGACCTCTCTTCCTATTGAACTAAGAGAAGCCAAGTCTCTAGCTTCTTTTCAATCTCGTGTTAAAACTTTTCTTTTTGTGAACGCTTTTACAAATGTTTGATATGTTTTTATTTATACTGTTTTTATTTTGACTCTTATTTTTGTAACGGTTCTGATTAACAAATTGCATTCTCCCCTTTTGCCCTTATTTTATGGTTTTATTTGTTAGAGCTTTTTATTTTATTCTCAGGTTTCTTGTACGTGTGTCATTTTTAACAATTTTGTCCTGTTATGTGAAGAACTTTGTAAGCTTGTTCAGAAAAGTGCTATATAAGTTTATTATTAATACATGCGGAGTCGGATGACGTCAGAGCCGATCTGTGCATGACTTCTTCCCATACGAATGGAGAGAAAAGGCTCCGCTCAATTTTCACAATTTCACCAACAACTCCCCTACAAAAACACCCAAATAATTCTACAATAATTAATTCTTTCCAAATAGAGCTATTCAAGTCATCTGGTGAAAACTCATGTATTTTTTCATATCACTATATATATCACAGAAAAATATCGCAATGTGAGTTTTTTTCCGATATCGTGCATCTCTACCCCAGACCATCACACTTCCTCCTCCATGTTTGACAGTTTGTGTCACACACTGAGGAACCATCCTTTCGCCTACTCGACGGTGTAGAAAAACCTCTTTTTCTTATTTTGTCATCTTTGCAATGGCCTTCTTACTGCCACTCGACCTCTCACACCTGCCGTTCGAAGTCTTCTCTTCACAACTGAAACTGAGACTTGCTTACATGCTGGGAGCTGCCTATCACATGAGCTGCTGACTCTCAGAAACTTGTCCTTCTGCTGCTGTTGTGGCTTTGGGTCTGCCATACTTGACAGTTTCCTCCAGTTTCCACTGACAGCTTGACATTCTTCGCAATTTATCTAAACACTTTTAAGGGTTCCAATGGTCGTTCCGTCTTCTGCTGTTAATTGCCCTTTCCTTGCCATTATATCAATATCAATATGCTACTTTGTGCAGTGGAATATTGTCAAAATAATGCTTCAGAGGGTGTAATAACGTCCCAACACTGCTTTTATACAGACATAGTTTCTAAGTAAGCAACAAAAGTTGGGACACTTGTAGGAATTGTTTGAATCGACTTTCAAGGTTAATTTACTTACATTGTTGCAGCACAAATAAGTTGTTAACCCATTACTTGTTCCCTGAGAAGAAGGCCTTTTTATAACTCTGAAATTACATTACTTTTCAGTTTTTGGGAAGCTAAACTTTATCTTTTAAACCTCTGGCAGTTTATCGCTTTATACCATTTCGGGTTATACACTGGACATGAACCGCTTACATTTCAATAAAAACTGGAAAATGGGGGGTGCTCTAAAACTCTTGACCGGTAGTGTAGTATGTCCAAATCTCACGCGCACTCTAACTGAAGCCAGTTATGACGTGTATTTGGTTAAATAACTAGAAACAGGACAGTGACCAGGTCTGAGCTCAGACCTCCGTTTTCCAGAACGCCGACTGTTGTTAACACAGCACTTAAGGCAGTGTTTCTCAACCCAGTCCTCCAGGACCCCCTATCCTGCAGATTTTCATTGTAACCCTGCATAGGTAGCCCTGCTTGTACTTACTCAACCAGTCATCTCATAGCACTTAATTATGCAAGGTGTGCAAACTCAGACATTCATTGCTGATTGGTTGAATAACTACAAACAGGTACCTATTCAGGGTTGCAAAGAAAATCTGCAGGATAGGGGTTCCTTGAGGACTGGGTTGAGGAACACTGACTTAAGGGATCACTCTAATGCTGCCTGGCTAGATGGGTAAATAATCGCTGGTACAGGATCAACTCCCACAACAGCGGAGTCCTATACCTGTCAAAGAACTGACGGCCAAACCTGTGGACTCCTAACCGTCCTCACTACCCGCGCACTACACTGACGGAGCGGAGTGTGATGGGAGACGAGAGGAATAGCAGGATCCATCCCTAGCAGACCAACTCTCACATGACCACTACCCTCCTACATATCATACCTGCTGCTGCTGCTGTATGTACGTACACCCCCTTGAGCCCAAACACAGGCACACACCTCACGCAGCCAAATCTCAGTATAGTACATCCACGTTGTGTTCTGAATCCCAACGACGACACATTTCCCCCTTTCAGGACAAAGACGAGTAACCAAGTCGAGACGCCAGCGACGGCAACGTGTGGGGGCTTGAAGCTACGCTTCAGATCCGAATGCAAAACGAAACGACTACAACTGACTGGCGTAAACACGGCGTCCCAGCGACGACCGAGGTTGAACGAAAACACATAACGCCCCAACAACTGCGAAGTCGGCGGGGGCTAACGTGTGTAACGTTAGCCCCCGCCGAGGTGGAGGTATGTCACGTCTGGGTTTGTTTACAAGATTTCCGTCCACTGGTGGCTCGGAAGAGGCAAGGCCCAAAAGGGGGCTTAACCCTGTTTCGGCGAGTAGCTACGTAGCGCTTAGCCGACGGCACTACGACGACTCGCCGAGCCCGACGGTTAAACGGGTAAACGCTTCGGGGGGGGGGGGGTCCGGTCCGGACGGGCAAAGCCAAACACAGTAGCCGGAGATTTACCTTGTAGAAGGCGCCGCTAGCTCCCCTCACCTCCACGACCAGTTCGTCCATGACGGCAGTTGAGCTCAGCTCGCCAGCTAGCTAACTATCGTCGGGCGTCCGTGAGCAGCTAGCTAGCTAGCTAGCCGGCTAGCGCTATGCTAGCCCAGGGAACGGGTTTTGCACAGTGGGATTCCTCCGCTAGCCAAAGGTAGCCGGCCGCCAGACAGACAGACTCGACAACAGGCCACGGAAATCGCGAATGCGTGCGATACCGTTCGGCCCCCACGGACCAGAATTTGGGTTTATTTTCTGCTGGGTCTGTAGTTCCGCCTCTCTCTCTTGCGACGCGTCAACGGCGAGGCGCGCAGCTCGCACCGCTAGCCCGTAGCAGAAGGTGCGCTAGCGCGTTGTGTGATTACTGATGCATCGGCTACCGCTGGGCGCATCCTCCAGGTTCTGACCCGCTCCGTCTGACGTCACCGCCTTCTTCCTCGTTAACTTCCAACCTGCTCCGAGGCGTCAGAGCGGATTGCTGCTCTCCACAGGTAAGGCGCAGGAATGCCCCCCTTCCCCCCCCGCCGCCTCGCTTAACCATTTAGATGTGTGCTTTAAACAGCCGCCGCCTCGCGCTTCTGCGTTTCTTCTTCTCTTCTTCTGAGCACGACTCTTGACGATTTGCTCGGCCCTCCTTTCGAGGCAACCTCTCGACTCCTTCGCAACCTATTGGCCCCGCCACCATTCTGTGTGGACACAGCGCCGGGACACAAACCTTTATCACGGTTCGGTCAAACCGTGTTGGCGACACCCTCTTACGGTCTTTCTGCCATCATCTGCAGAACATATGCAGAACATCTGCTGGGAGAACGCACGGAGGAGCACCGGGCAGGCCACGCCTCGCAGGGCTTCAGCACCTGGGACAGCAACCACTTCCTTACCGAGGACGCATAGGTGAGCTTGTTCAACACCTTTAACGTTTCATACTTTAGCTGCTGAAGTTTTGTGGATTGGTCGTATCTGCTTTTCCCTTAAGACGTCAATAAAAACGCAAATGGATGCAACCCGAATACACTTGTACATTTAACGCAGTGTTTCTCAACCCAGTCTTCAAGGAACCTCTATCCTGCAGATTTTCTTTGCAACCCTGAATAGGTGCCTGTTTGTAGTTATTCAACCAATCAGCAATGAATTTTGTCAGACGTTGCACACCTTGCATAATTAAGTGCTGCGAGGTGATTGGTCGAGTAAGTACAAGCAGGGCTACCTATGCAGGGTTACAATGAAAATCTGCAGGATAGGGGTTCCTTGAGGACTGGGTTGAGAAACACTGATGTAACGAGTCTTTCGTTTTTGTCCGCTCTTAGCGCTGCAAACACTACATGGCATGATGTTGTGTGCCAGGAGTCACCGAGCATCAAGCACTACACCAGTGTGGGAACATCCTTGGAGAACGGGGTGTGTGTCGTGCTCCGTCAGCAGTGTTTCATACGCGAGCCGGATATCGAGTCAGATACCTTCATGTGCAAACCTACTTGCTGATGATGAGAACTTGCATTTGATTCTTTTGGTTGGTTTACTGAAAATATAGCTTGCTCTTCGCCAGTTTTACCATGTTTAAGAGGCCGTATATACAATTAGCTTGCAGAAGAGGCTAGCTGCCTGCTTGCTGCTGACCTCAGCCAGAGACAGCAGCTCAAAGGCTGTGGTTGGATTTAGATGGAGGTGTAAAAACCAGGTCCAAAAAGTAAAAATCCAAACCATGTATTTGCTCCACTCATGCACCACACCAGCAGATTCTAGTCAACACCACTCCTCAACTAGGTAGGGAAACTAGCTAATGACATCAGCTGGTTTAGTAACATGGTTGGAACAAATACACGGTTTGGACATTTACTTTCTGGACCTGGATTTTACACCTCTGGATTTAGATAACAGCAAAACTGCAAAAGAAATCATCAGCCATGTGACGGTGACTATGAACCAAACTTTATTTGATGAGCACATCTGACTTGAGGCCTCTAAAGGTCTTGTACTGTATGTCGGTGCCCAACTGGCATGTGGGATTGGTCAGGAGGACTGACTGTCCGGCTATACATTGGAAGACGCATCAATGGGTTAACGGCTTGCCACGAATGTACTTCCTCTGTACACAGTATCTCACTCCCTCCACCTGTGTGCGTCATCCAGAGACGTGGCCAGAGGCCTGACGCTCCCTGTTCCGGCCAAGTACTTCAGTTCAGGAGGACGATAGACTTGAATCCCTTTCCCCCTCTCCCTGCTGTTTGTCACACTGAGTCGGCAGCTTGTCAAGGAGAAGTTAATGTGAGTGAACAGGGTCAGCCAACAACGAGGTTTTCAGGAACAGCGCAGCACACAAAATAGGTTTAAACAACCCGCAACAGTATACCAGGTCTCTCATGAATCATAAATGCGCCCTCTCGTCATAGATCGATGTGATATCTTGGAACTATTTTGTTTGCTGACGACCGTCCGTGTCTCATTACTAAACTATGTACCAGCTATTACCCATCCATCCACTATCCAATCCGCTTATCCTGCTCTCAGTGTCGCGGGATGCTGGAGCCTATCCCAGCAGTCACTGGGCGACAGGCGGGGAGACACCCTGGACAGGCCGCCAGGCCATCACACAGGGCCCCCACACACACACACACACATTCACACCTAGGGACAATTTAGTATGGCCGATCACCTGACCTACATGTGTTTGGACTGTGGGAGGAAACTGGAGCCCCCGGAGGAAACCCACGCAGACACGGGGAGAACATGCAAACTCCACACAGAGGAGGACCGCCAGGGTTGGACTACCCCGGGGCTCAAACCCAGAACCTTCTTGCTGTGAGGCGACCGCCCACCAGCTACTACACATCAAACTAAATAGTTCCATGACACGCCTTCAGTCAGTGCCGGAAAAGAGCACGGGAAACACATGGCAGACATCCTGTTCTGCCCTGTATGTTAAAGCCAATTTCTACGTCTCGTCGTTTGCTTTAAGTGTTCTTGTTGGCTGACCCTGTTCGATGTTGTTCATCTGTCCACCGGCTCACTGCGACCAGCAGCCAGACCTCTGAACACGGGACCCATGGAACAGGCTTGTGTACAAGGACCCTCATTATCCCTTTAATGGACATCTACATCCTCCACACTGAAAAAGGTGACAAATGCAGGGGCAACACACCCCCAAGAGGGATACGGTGGACAACACAAGTGTGGTCTTACAGGTAGTGTCCAGCCTCCCAACCCCATGTTAACCATGTCTTTCTGGAAAGCTTCGTCTGCAGGCTAGGCCCCATCAGTGTGACACACTTATGTCTGCTGATTTGTGATCTGGTTTACTTTGTGTGTGTCGAGACCTGGCTGCTTTAAGTGTCAAGTTAACTGTACAGTGTATTCTCCATCAGTAATGCCCTCAGGGTCACTCAGACTGGGCCATTCTGCCCCCCCCCCCATCTAATATCTGCAGTCTTTGGCAGACTTTTTGTTGTTGTTGGTTTCCTCCCCTTTTCTCCCCAGTTGTACTTGGCCGATTACTCCACTCTTCCGAGCCGTCCCAGTCTCTGCCCCACCCCCTCTGCTGATCCGGGGAGGGCTGCAGACTACCACATGTCTCCTCCCATACATGTGGAGTCACCAGCCGCTTCTTTTCACCTGACAGTGAGGAGTTTCACCAGGGGGATGTAGCGCGTGGGAGGATCATGCTATTATCCCCAGTGCACCCCCCCAACAGGCACCCCGATTGACCAGAGGAGGCGCTAGTGCAGCCACCAGGACACATACCCACATCTTGCTTCCCACCCGCAGACACAGCCAATTGTGTCAGTAGGGACGCCCGACCAAGTCGGAGGTAACACGGGGATTCAAACCGGTGGTCCCCGTGTTGGTAGGCAACGGAACAGACTGCCACGCTACCTGGACGCCTCTTTGGCTGACTTTCTGTTTAATATTAGAAATAAAGGAACTAGTCAGATAGAGGACTCTTGCTGTTTTACTTCTGGTCTCGAACTATCAGTATTCAGAGCACCCTTCTGTTCCAGCAGCTAAAAGATACATGATGTGGGCGACAAATGAAGTTTCACAGCCGAAGACAGTCACAGAGACCGACAGATTAATACTGAGTGTGCCTCTGTCTATGAGTAAGGCCACCTACCATGAGAAAGAAACAGGACACAGACACAGACAGACAGACAGACAGACAGACAGACACACACACACACACACACACACACACACACAGACACAGAAAAAACTCAAAGAAAAAAAGAAAAGTCAGACAGACAGGAAGAGAAAAAAAAAGAAAGAGAAAGAAACGATACAGAAGATGAGAAGGAAGGAAGGAAGGATGGATAGATGGATGGATAGATAGAGAGATAGACAGGTGGATGGATGGATGGATAGGTGGGTGGATGGGTGGGTGGATGATAGATAGATGGATAGATGGATAGATACCGGTGTCTCTCAATGTACTTCTATTGTAACAGAGTCAGTTCTTGGAGAACAGAGCAGTATGGGTGAGGGCATTAATAAGAAAGGCAGCATGAGCTCGTTTACAGTCTTCACGAGAGTTCCCATTATGAGATTGTGACAAGTACAAACATACAACCAAAGGCAAACATGTCTGATCAAAGTCAAAGTGAAATACATCCTAACAAATAAACAAACAAAGGAACAAAGCATAAAGATACAAGTTTTATATGAACATCCTCATCACATGGTAACAATAATAACATTAATGATAACGATGATAATAAATTAAAGTGTAATCAGGAAATCCGTTTAAGAGCTCGTGTGGGTTGTTAAAGCTTGATCACAAATGAACAGCAGAGGGCAGCAGTCATATGAAATGAAGATAATTGTGGAGGGACCGTGGGCAAACGTGTATTTTTAACTTCCAGAGATAGCTAAGCTAATGTGCATTTTCAATAAACAGTAAAGGTAATGCTGCGTCAAGTGTGACAAAAAATAACGTTTTTCCATTTTTTGGTAGTAAAAATGATTTATTCATGTGTCGACTGTATAACTAACTACACAACCATTACACTCAAAGGATTATATTAGAAATACATCTGTCTCTTTATTGAGTTGTGTTTAATCCTTGTATTTTACCAATTATACTATTGGAAATTGCATTTTAAGTATTTGGTGTGAGATAAACCGTACAGGCTTTCCCCCAACCACGTCTACACCATCCACTTTTTCAATACTTCCAAATGAATGACTGATATTATCTCTACTTGTCCTGTCATTTATTTATTTACTTGGACCCCCCCCCCTTTTCTCCCCAATTGTATCCGGCCAATTACCCCACTCTTCTGAGCCATCCCGGTCTCTGCTCCACCCCCTCTGCTGATCCGGGGAGGGCTGCAGACTACCACATGTCTCCTCCCATACATATGGAGTCGCCAGCCGCTTCTCTTCACCTGACAGTGAGGAGTTTCACCAGGGGGACGTAGCACGTGGGAGGATCACGCTATTCCTCCCCAGTTCCCCCTCCCCCCCCTGAACAGACGCCCCGACCGACCAGAGGAGGCGCTAGTGCAGCGACCAGGACACATACCCACACCCGGCTTCCCACCCGCAGACACGGCCGATTGTGTCAGTAGGGACGCCCGACCAAGCCGGAGGCAACACAGGGATTCGAACCGGCGATCCCTGTGTTGGTAGGCAACGGAATAGACCGCTATGCTACCCGGACGCCTTTGTCCTCCCATTTAGACATTAAATCTACGAACTAGACAAGAGAACATAAGCATATCTACCAAGAGAAAGCATGAAGGACTCGCTGTTTTCAGACAGACAAATTGTGGTGTATTGGATCGAGCACTCGGTGCTCGATTGTGTTGGACTGTCACCATTACTGAGTTCTGTAATACACTGGTCGAGCCTAGTAGTGTGTGACGTCTCCGTCAGTAAAGATCAGACTTATGCCGCATCCTCGTCTCCGTGTACTTATATATATAATCGTGATTAAGTTAGTAACCCACGAATAGTAACACTACAATAGTGTACATAAGAGAAGTCCCAACACAAATGGCTTCAGGTGTCACGTTACTTCACAATCACCTGTTGTTTGGCTTTGCCTTGTTCACTGGTTGGTGCTAGATCCAACGGGGCGTAGGCACGGAAATAGCCGTGATTGGTTGTTGGTTTAAACTCTTTTTGATTTCCATTGTTAGCAAGTTTAACCGGTTATTTTCTTGCCTGGTGCGGGATTCGATCCTGGTGTACTGCACCACAAGGCGACGTCACTAACCGCTCGGCTAATGTGTCTGACCCGTTAGCTAGGGACTAACGTGTCTTATTAGTAGTTTACACAAGCGTTAACGTTAGCTATCGTTACAGTACGATCTGGCAATGTTAAGGTCAGTTGTGAGCTAGCTAGCTAGCTAAATGTTCCAGGGCGCATCGTTTGTTTCAAGTCAGCGCGCTTCGAGGTTCCGCGCCGTCTATTGGCCGACGCAGCAGCCAATCACGGCTACTTCCGTGCCTCCACCCCGCTGGATCTAGCATCCACCTTGTTTACTCGCCTCTCTGGGCTGCCTCGCAGGAAGTTCAAACCCTGCCCCTACGTCACGCACTGGGTCACAACATGAGACTAAGAAGACTTTTGAACGGTATGTCACGACTTAGTGATTTAAAATCCCTGTGGCGGCTGCTGTAGCATCCTGGTCATGTTGCTACCGTAATGAGCACTGACCAAATGGTGGCGTGATACAAACATGAGAACAATCAACCAGGGATGCTCCAAAAATAATGCTGCACAAGACGTTTCAAGCAACTGTTCAAGTTTCTGAATGTAAGTCGTGTATATATATACATATATATATATATATGTATATATATATATAATTGTCTACCCTGCTTTGTTTTGATTTTATGCTGTCTGATACAGCGCTGCTTGCTTTTTTACTGTGTTCTGTAAGGTGTCCTTGAGTGCTCTGAAAGGCACCCACAAATAAAATGTATTATTATTATTGTTATTATTATTATTATACAGTATTCTTCTGTATCAGCCTGGAACTAAGAGGTTACACTGACAACAGTTCAGAGGTTTGTTGACTGTGGACCAAAATGCAATTCTGGACCACGTGGGCAGTGGCTTCTGGTTTAATAATTCACTGCTCTGACGTCATCCCTTGATTTAAGAAGGAAACGGTTGCCATAGCAGTATCAGAACTTCACAATCCACAGTGAAAGCAGCTATACTTGAGTTCGGAACGCTGCAGGAAAAACCCCAACCTGGACTTTAATGGCATCACTGTGATGCAGTGATGGTGCTGTTGGCTTTCTCTTTGTGTAAACGTTTATGTGGACAGAATAAACCAAGAGTCTCAAAATTGTGTATAGATAACTGTTTTACATCATCCCTTCTTCCTTGGCTGAGACTACATGCTGCGATATCAATAGTAAATTAAAAAAAAACCCACCCATGAGGTATTAATGAAGCTTTTATATATCATTGCTAAGTAGCTTAAAAGTGCTTTATTAGGTACTATTACTTTAAGTAGTTATAAAATACATGAAACATCCATTATCCAAGCTGCTTATCCTGCTCTCAGGGATGCTGCAGCCTATCCCAGCAGTCATTGGGTGGCAGATGGGGAGACACCCTGGACAGGCTGCCTGTCCATCACAGGGCTGGCACACAAATTCACACCTAGGGACAATTTAGTATGCCCGATTCACCTGATCTACATGTTTTTGGACTGTGGGAGGAAACCGGAGCACCCGGAGGAAACCCACGCAGACATGGGGAGAACATGCAAACTCTACACAGAGGACGACCCGGGACGACCCCCAAGGTTGGACTACCCCGGGGCTCGAACCCAGGACCTTCTTGCTGTGAGGCGACTGCGCTAACCACTGTGCCACCGTGCCGCCAAGCAATGCAATTTAATTCTGGCGGCACGGTGGCACAGTGCTTATGTCTTCTAATAACTGAACTCATTTTTTCTATGGGAAGTTATGAGTAAGTGTTGGTATATACACTCATATATACCTTGTAGTACCTTATAAAGCTCTTTTAAGTTGAATAGCGATCATTTACAAATACTTTCTAACATGTTATCTACAATAATAATAATAATGATAAATTAAGAGATTTTTTTAAAATCCTTTACTTTGTTGAGTTACTCTACATAACATGTTAATGAAACATTAATGCATCGTACAGTATGACATCACAGTATCTAAAGAGATTGAGAGAGAACTGGCTGACTGTCAAGTTGTCTACAGAGGTGTCCCCGTCCCTCTGCGTCTTACTGAACTCCACACACGAAGGACAAACTGCTCTGTGAGAAGGTTGGCATGGTGAAGCTATATTTACACAGGGACTAGACAAAAAAAGAGGCATCTTGCAATGACAGCATTTCCTCAACGGTCTTGTGGAAGAGAGTACTTCTGCATTTCACTGCTTTGTATCTGACATGCTTTCTAAGAACCTGTACAAGTTCTTTATTCAAGGGGCTTCACCCTCAAGTTCCTCTCCAGGGATGTTTAGTCTGATGTGGACTTATGTATTAATGCATCCTGAAGCCAGGACTGAGCCAATGTTTTGTTGTCAGAATTTCTTTTCATATTATTGTTTCAGCCAGCCCACTACATATGCGTGTCTTGTTTTTGTCCTTATTACATAAAATCCTTCCTTTCCACAGTGCCTGTCTCTACAGCATCCTACGACATAGCCCGGCTGTCTGGCCCCCCTCATAGTGACGTTTATATACGCTCACGTGACCTCGCAGCCATCATAGATTAGCAGCGCAACTCGTAATTTCTCATGTCACCTTTTTTTCTTCAAGACCGACCGCTTCATTCATCTTACACGACTGAAAATGTCCTTTTGGAGGCTGTCTGCATGCATGGCTACATGAACACAATGCTTCAAGTCTTCAAGTTGCGATCCCAAAGATTGCTGCTGTTTTTGTTACTGACACCTATGGAAATAACCTGGTAACAGGAATGGTGTCTGAGCACTCAAAACCCAGAGAGCTGTTTTCAAACAAGGCTGCCAGTGCTGTCGCACCAGCACCTTCCCTGATGTCAACAACAACAACAGAAAGAAAACACAGATAAAGCTAGGTTGTACCTATTGATGAAATATTTGTTGGTAAATGTCTTCTGTGAGCTTGTTCTGCCATGCCTGTTAGCCACGACGACTCTGCTTCTGCGTCCAACTCCCTTTCCTGTTCTTGCTACAGATCACAATGTCATCTGTGAACATCATAGTTTACGGAGACTCCTATCGCCAGCTGTCCTATGATGACGACATGACACGCTATATCTCCTGCTCTCCTATGCTGATGACATAACACGCTATATCTCCTATGCTGACGATATGACACGCTATATCTCCTGCTCTCCTATGCTGACGACATGACATGCTATATCTCCTATGCAGACGATATGACACGCTATATCTCCTGCTCTCCTATGATGACGACATGACACGCTATATCTCCTACTCTCCTATGCTGACGACATAACTAGCTATATTCCCTGCATCTCTCTTTTTAGGTAAGTCTTACCCAATAGTTAGCAACTGAATGAGCAAATCCAAAAGCACAGATGATTTAGATGCTTATGGATTAGCCACTGTCTAAAGTACACCAGCAACTAAAAACTATCAAAAAGCATATTTGTTGGCATATAAATCTGCAAAGTTTTAATTATAAATATGCTTAATTTTTAATTTTCTCTTGTCGGATTCAACATGTTGGCTGATTTTTAAGGAAATGGCAATATAATGAATCTTCAAGAATCATCAACTTGTAAAAAAATAAAACATAAATAAAACAAACACCATAACTAAGGTAAATAAACTAAAGCTTGAAAATCAGTGTCCTGAAGTGAAGATAAAAAAAATTCTCTTCCATTGCCTGGAAATATTGCCAGTGATCATGGCTCTGATGACGGCCAAGCCAAGGCTTACTGTACCCACTGCCCATGCTTAAGTGTTATAACCGTGACCCTCAAACAGGTCATACTGTACATCTTTGTCTTCTGCATCTCCAAATGACAAGAGTATTAGCATAATTAGATGAGTACTGGTCTCACAGAGAGAGATTAATATCTCCATTTGGGTTTTTTGGGTGAATAAGTGGAAGAATTCCTGGACTGTACTGTACTGTGTATACAGGATGCTAACACACGTAGCCCTCCTACTCTTCCCACTAAAACAAGAGCCTTTAGCATACCCTCTCCAGTCCCAAATTCTCCATTCTCATGTGTGCCATCATCCTTATCTTTCCCTTTGCCACTTCTTCCTCTCCCTCCTTACAAGACACTGCTAGTGGTTTCTGTTGGTTCTGTGAGTTTAACCCCCTCATTCCTTGTTCAAACTCTTCCTCCACATTCTTAGCAAAAAAAACCCCCAAAACAAAACGTCGTTCTGCACCTTAAAGACTTGTGTTTTAACTCCCCTCTCCCACCACATATCTCCCCCCTAACTCTCCTCCCCTCTCCCTGAACAGTTCTTTCTTCCCAGCCTCCTACCCGCCCTCGTTTACTCAGCAAGGACAATTACTCTTTGTTTCCGCCTCCTGCGTGAGTCTCACTCTGCCGTCCTCTCTCTCCACATCTCTGTAGAGCAGGGACTTCTGAGCCTTGAGACGGCAGGCGAGGGACATGAAGATGGAGTCAACGTTCTGACTCTCTCTGGGGTCCTTGGCCGATGTCTCAAAAAGTAGCATGTTGTGGGCATCGGCAAATTTCAGTGCCATGTTCGAAGGGACCTGAGAGAAGAAAAACATCCAGTTTTCAATTAAAAATTCTAAATTGAGTTATCCAAACTAAACAGGGTTCTAGCATATTCTATTCTACTTTATTCTCTTTTGGCATTTACAAGAGTAGATATACCTGTATTTGGTCGACGAGGTCACACTTGTTGCCCACGAGGACACGAGGCACCAATGCTGAGACCCGATGGCCATTACACTCCTGAAGACATAACAGAACTCTTAACCAAGAAAAACAAAACATCCCAGTTTTGTGGAGTGTGTAATTGTGAAACCAAACTTTGAAAATGAAAAATATCAGTTCAGTCATTCTGTGGCATCACATCACATATCCCTGTGAAAGACAAAACCACACAACCCTCTTCTGATTAGTTAATCTAGTAAAGTGCAGCATTGCCCACAGTGCAAAATCCGAGGGGAAGTTCAGGGGTTCCTTGCCACAATGAAAGCGTAACTAAACCCTAGACCCCTGAGCCTTAATAAGTGGCCCGAGCCAAATGTTTGGCCCGTGTCAATCATTGGCACCTGTCATAAAATGTGAAATAGGCGCCTGGGTAGTGTGGCGGTCTATTCTGTTGCCTACCAACACGGGGCTCGCCGGTTCAAATCCCCGTGTTACCTCCGGCTTGGTCGGGTGTCCCTACAGACACAATTGGCTGTGTCTGTGGGTGGGAAGCCGGATGTGGGTATGTGTCCTGGTCACTGCACTAGCGCCTCCTCTGGTCGGTCGGGGTGCCTTTTCGGGGGGGAGGGGGAACTGGGGGGAATAGCGTAACCCTCCTGGTGAAACTCCTCACTGTCAGGTGAAAAGAAGCGGCTGGCGATGCCACATGTATCGGAGGAGGCATGTGGTAGTCTGCAGCCCTCCTCAGATCGGTAGAGGGGGTGGAGCAGCAACCGGGATGGCTTGGAAGAGTGGAGAAATTGGCTGGCTATAATTAGGGGGAGAAAAAAGGGGGGAAATTTAAAATAATAATAATAATAATAATATGTGAAATAAAGTGTGCAACATGTGCTATAAAGTGTGTGCTGCTCTACTTTATGTTGACCTCACCCCCCCACTGTACACTTGACCTATGCCGCAAAGTGCACATAGACATAAGATGTACTCCGTGCTCTCTACAGTCCTTGACTAGACAGAGCCATCCCCCAGCTAAATCACAGATAATCAATACCTGTCCTAAACCAAGAACATGGCCTGTGCGAAGAAGCAGAATGTTGACCAGGAAAACTGTCAATTCAAATCTGACCGGACTGATGCAGTTTTGTTTTATTTTACCAGACTACACCAATGCCAAACCGACATGCCTGATCTGCATGCAGACGGTAGCTGTCTGCAAAGCAGATAATCTCAAGCAGCACTTCAACACAATGCATGCTGCCAGTTTTAATGCCAACTACCCTACAAAATATCACCACAAACAACAAATAGCAAATATGATAACATCGTACAAGCACTCCGTTTCTACTGTCTGTAAATCACCATCGGCACAAGGGAGTGCAACAGCTGCATCTGCATGTTTCATGGAACCGTGCTGAAGCTAAGAAGCCTATCACTGATGCTGAGCTGATGACGTGTGCAACTGATATGGTTGGTGAAATTTTAAGTCATGATGAGAAAAACAAGAAAACTGTTGTGGGGCTATTAAAGCAGGTGCCATTGTCAGCTAACATGGCAACAAGTAGAGTGGACTTTTTAGCAGAGGAGTGTTTTTCCAAACTGCTCACCAATTTGAAGAAAGCAGAAGCCATATCACTAGCCATAGACTCGTCCTGTGACCGAACCGATATACTAGAACAGCTATCTTTGTTCACGAGATGTTTTGATGGGAAGACCTTTCAGGAAGAACTACTTTGTTTGCTTCTTCTGCCTGGGTGCACAACTGGGGAAATCCTCTTTAATGAATTAACACAGTTCTTTGAGAAGAATGTCTTGGATGTGAGCAAAATTGTGTCCACTGTCACCCGTTAGGGGTCACCACAGCAGATCATCCATTTCCATCTCTTCCCATCCTCTGCGTCTTCCTCTGTCACACCAACCACTTATACATATTTCCTCCCTCACCACACCCATAGACCTCCTCTTTGGCTTTCCTTTTCCTGTTGACTGGCAGCTCCATCTTCAGCATCCTTCTCCAAATATACCCAGCACCCCCCCACCCCACATGTCCAAACAGTCTCAATCTCAAGACGTAATCCCACCTCCACCTTGAACCCATCTGTCACTCCTTTCGCACACCTCACCACTCTCACACTGCCCTCATACATATCCTGCACCAATCCTACATACTTCTCTGCCACTCCCAGCTTCCTCATACAATATCACACCTCCTCTCTTGGCACCCTGTCGTATGCTTTCTCTAAATCCACAAAGACACAATGGTAACTCCTTCGAACCTTCTCTATACTTCTCCACCCACACTCTCAAAGCAAACATTGCATCTGTAGTGCTCTTTCATGACATGAAACCATATTGCTGCTCGCTGATCATCACTGTTCTTAACCTTGCTTCCACTACTCTTTCCCATAACATCATGCTGTGGTTGAGCAACTTTATACCTCTGTAGTTATTATAGCTCTGCACATCACCCTGTACATACACACCAACACACTGGAGCTACTAGCTTAGCCAGGTTTGTTTTCAGTCCGGTGGCTAGGCTAGCTGGTCACTTATATTGAGGATTTTTAAGCATTTAGCACTTTTACAACATTTTTATGCCAATCTTATCACATGAACGCACTTTCCCTAACTCACATATAACCTCATCCACTGTATCGCTTTTTCAGCCTGACGTTTAGCTGCATGCAGAGATCATGCCTCAAACTCTGTATCTATAATGTGTCCCTCTAGCTCCCCCTCTGACAGAATACAGCCTTATATTTCTTTAACTGAGCCTGGTCCTCTCCCAGTTCATGCTATCTCTGTTATAATTAACAACAGACCACCAAAACACGTCAAACACTGTCAGTCTGCTGTTAATACAAATAACCTTTCTCAGATCTCCATCGAGATCAGTCTCAATCAAGCCTTTCACTCCAACACTGTTTGCGTTGTGTAACGAAGGATCTCTGCTAAACAAAACTTTTATTCTTATCAATCTCATTTTATCTAACAATCTGGATTTCTTACTTTTAACTGAGACCTGGCTTAAAACAGGGGACTGCTGCTGTCTAATAGAGCTCTGTTCGCCCAATTACCAGACTCTCAATCTCCCTAGGCTCACTGGTCATGGTGGGGGTGTTGCAGTTGTTTTTAAGAATAATTTTATTTGTAATCGGATTACATGAGGTACTTTCAATACCTTTGAATTACTCTTTTAAAATTGATTGTGAAATCCCAGTATGTTGCTTGGTTGTCTACCGACCACCCAAACCTAACAATTCCTTTTTTAAATGAACCCTCTGAACTGTTACCTTCAGTGGGTCTCAATTATGATAGAGTTATACACTCACTGGCCACTTTATTAGGTACACCTTGCTAGTACCGGGTTGGACCCCCTTTTGCCTTCAGAACTGCCTTAATCCTTCGTGGCATAGATTCAACAAGGTACTGGAAACATTCCTCAGAGAGTTTGGTCCATATTGACATGATAGCATCACGCAGTTGCTGCAGATTTGTCGGCTGCACATCCATGATGCGAATCTCCCGGTCCACCACATCCCAAAGGTGCTCTATTGGATTGAAATCTGGTGACTGGGGAGGCCATTTGAGTACAGTGAACTCATTGTCATGTTCAAGAAACCAGTCTGAGATGATTCGAGCTTTATGACATGGCGCGTTATCCTGCTGGAAGTAGCCATCAGAAGATGGGAACACTGTGGTCATAAAGGGATGGACATGGTCAGCAACAATACTCAGGTAGGCTGTGGCGTTGACACGATGCTCAATTGGTACTAAGGGGCCCAAAGTATGCCAAGAAAATATCCCCCACACCATTACACCACTACCACCAGCCTGAACCGTTGATACAAGGCAGGATGGATCCATGCTTTCATGTTGTTGACGCCAAATTCTGACCCTACCATCCGAATGTCGAAGCAGAAATCGAGACTCATCAGACCAGGCAACGTTTTTCCAATCTTCTATTGTCCAATTTTGGTGAGCCTGTGCGAATTGTAGCCTCAGTTTCCTGTTCTTAGCTGACAGGAGTGGCACCCGGTGTGGTCTTCTGCCGCTGTAGCCCATCTGCCTCAAGGTTCGACGTGTTGTGCGTTCAGAGATGCTCTTCTGCATACCTCGGTTGTAATGAGTGGTTATTTGAGTTAGTGTTGCCTTTCTATCAGCTCGAACCAGTCTGGCCATTCTCCTCTGACCTCTGGCATCAACAAGGCATTTTCGCCCACAGAACTGCCGCTCACTGGATATTTTCTCTTTTTCGGACCATTCTCTGTAAACCCTAGAGATGGTTGTGCGTGAAAATCCCAGTAGATCAGCAGTTTCTGAAATACTCAGACCAGCCCGTCTGGCACCAACAACCATGCCACGTTCAAAGTCACTTAAATCACCTTTCTTCCCCATTCTGATGCTCGGTTTGAACTGCAGCAGATCGTCTTGACCATGTCTACATGCCTAAATGCATTGAGTTGCTGCCATGTGATTGGCTGATTAGAAGTTTGCATTAACGAGCAGTTGGACAGGTGTGCCTAATAAAGTGGCCGGTGAGTGTAGAGTTATTATGGCTGGTGATTTTAATGTGCACATTGACAACCTCTCAGATTCTCTTGCAACCAACTTTTTAAATATTGCCAACTCTTTTAACCTTGTTCAACATATATTCAGCTCTACACATGACCATGGTCACACTCTTGACCTCTGACCTAGAATTCTCTTTCCATGTTTGATTTTGTCTCTGAGCACAATTATTTTTGACACCATGCTTCAGTCTTCTGGTCAACTGCAGAAGTGGACAGTACACACTCGCTTCTTCAATGCCAACTTTGCAGCTAATTTTTCATCCTGTTTCTTATATGCCCCCCCCCCCACCACCTGACTCCTCCAATGTTAATGATCTTGTAACCTGGTTCAATGTTCAGTGTGCTTCTGCGCTAGATACCAGTGGCGGCTGGTGCTAAAAAAATTTTTTTTTGGGGGGGGTGCACAATTTACCTTGGCGCAGCACACCTGACAGCTGCTTTAATGTCCACACAGTCACAGAGTTATTCGGAAGGACAATGTAGCCTATAGATTTTATCAGGGTTTGTAGACGGTGGATGATTGACAGTTGAGACGAGGCGTTGTGGTGGGTGTGAATATGATTGACAGCCACGAGAATTGTCCAATCACATTAGATCAAAAAACATTAAAACAATACCAATTTGCTGCCAATAAAAGTGGGAGTGTCTGGGGCACACAGAACTGCGCTCCCTGGAGAATCTGAAGAAACCAATCACACAGCAGCCTCAGGTCACCTGCTCGCCACAAGTTTGAGGGCTTACATAAGGTATTGTTTGGCCAGCGCCCCTCACCCAGGAAGTATATGTATTCAGACCGGAAGTATATGTATTCAGACAGGAAATATATGTATTCAGACAGGAACCAACCAAATACCATTTGAACCAATATTTAATGCTGCTGACAGGCGCTCACAGATTGAAAACACTTTTATTTAATTATTATTTGCATTATACAACTAAATTATATTTAACATGTTTAAGTAGATTTTCATCTCTTGATATTTGTAGGGGGTGGCGCCCCAGGGCCCTGTACTGGCCAGCTGCCACTGCTAGATACCACAGCTCCCTATACTACCAGGTCGTTTTCGTCAACTAACTCCTGCCCCTGGATTAACGACAGCATTCATCATCTGAAAATGGAAGCCAGAAGAGTGGAGCGTAGGTGAAAGAAATCCAATCTCAGGGTCAATCTCCTCTGTCTGAAAGAACCGCTGTCCATGCTCAACCAAAACATGAAAGAGGAGAGAGTTGCCTCCTTTGCAGGCCTAATTAGGGACAATAAACACAATCCAAAGTTCCTGTTTAAAGCCATTGACCGGCTTGTAAACCCTGTCCACCCTGCTGTATCTGCATCCTCCCCAGTAGACCATGAAAATGTATGTCTTTCTTTGTTGACAAAATCAATAACATTCATTCTAATTTTAACATTGCTAATATTTCCTCTGATTCATCAGTTTACTTTCCTACTCTCCTGTCTGATTTCTCCCCAATCTCTTTACAAAATCTCATAGACACTGTATCCCATATGTATGTGTCTCTTGTCCTTGGGATGTAATTGGCCCCAAATTCCTTATAGAGGTCCTGCCTACCATGGGCCCTAGTCTGCTCTCCATTATTAATCTTTTTCTCACCTTTGGATGTGTTCCTGATGGTTTTAAGATGGCGAGTGTCCAACCTATTAAATAAAAAAACCCAAAAGAAACCTCCCCTTGATCCAACCCTACTGAATAATTACAGACCTATTTCAAAACTACCATTAATTTCCAAAATTCTTGAAAAGAAGAAGAAAGCCACTTTTTGTCATTGTACCTTAAAATGAATCATATTCTTACAATGAAATTTGTTCTCTGCATTTAATCCATCCTATTGTATAGGAACAGAGGACAGCTGCAGCGCCTAGTGACCAACTCCAGTTCTTCTTTCCATTGCCTTGGTCAGGGGAACAGGCAGGAGTATTAACCCTAATATGTATGTCTTTTTGATGGTGGGGGGAAACCAGAGCACCCGGAGGAAACCCACACAGACACAGGGAGAACATGCAAACTCCACACAGAAAGGACCTGGGACAGCCTGGGGTTCAAAACCAGGACCTTCTTGCTGTGAGGCAACAGTGCTAACCACTGGGCCACTGTGCTCAGTTGCACAGCAGCTCCTTGAGGACATTGAAGGACATAATATTTTCAATAAATTCCAATCTGGCTTTCACCACCAACATAGTAGAGAAACAACATTACTGCAGTGTTGTCAAACAAGCTGTCATTGCCATGAAAGCTGACAAGAGTAAACATTCTATCCTGGTCCTGCTTGACCTAACTGCTGCCTTTGATTCTATTGATCACTCCATATTGGTTCAATGTTTAAATAGGTGGGTTGGTATCTCGGGCTCTGCTCTCATCTGGCTCTCATCCCATCTGTTTTACGGGAAGTTTCAGGTTGCCATAGACAACTTTGTGTCCCAAACTGCCCCTATACTCTGTGGCGTTCCGCAGAGTTCAGTCCTTGGTCCTATCCTTTTCACAATCTACACATTATGTCTAGGCAATCCGGTTGGCCAGTTCAATTGCATCTCTCACCACCGTTATGCTGATGACATGCATTTGTATTTATCAGTAAAGCCATATGATAGGGGTAATATTGGTACCTATCACGACTGCCTGGCTGCTGTTAAAGAATGGATGTCACTCAATTTCTTTCAGCTCAATTCAGACAAAACTGAGGTTCTCCTTTTTGGTCCTAAGAAGTGAAAACCTATATCAGCCCTCTGGCCATCAATGTTAAATCCTCCTCAAGAAATCCTAGCCTGTCAGCACATTTCCATCTCAAGCCTTCATCCCCCTAACCTTCTGCACATCCTTCCCAGCTCAGTCTCTCTGTCTAGCCAATCAGTAGAAATCCTTTTTTCCTTACTTAGTTTACAACCTCTCTTTTCCTTTGCCATCGCCACCTCTCTCTTCACCTACGCCATAACTCTTTGTACTCCTGTCTACTTTCTTCATCTCTCTGACTATCCCACTTCTTCTTCACCAACCTCTTCCTCTGTATACTTTCCTGTACGTCCTCATTCCACCACCAAGTTTCCTCATCTTCCTTCTTCTGTCCAGATGACACACCAAGTACTTTCCTAGCTGTCTCCCTCAACATTTTTGCAGTGGCTGCTCAGCCATCCAGCAACTCTTCGCTACCACCCAGTGCCCATCTTAGCTCCTCCCTGAACTCCACACAACAATCTTCCTTCTTTAACTTCCACCATTTGAGCCTTGGCTGTGCCTTCACTCTCTTCCTCCCCTTGATCTCCAAAGTCATCATACAGACCACCATCAGATGCTGCCTAGCTACGTTCTCCCCTGACACCACCTTGCAGTCTCCAATCTCTTTCAAATTGCACCTGCTGCATAAGATATAGTCCGCCTGTGTGCATCTTCCTCCACTCTTGTACGTCACCCTGTGTTCCTCCCTCCTCTTGAAATATGTATTCACCACAACTATCTCCACCCTTTTCGTAAAATCCCCCACCATCTGTCCTTCCACATTCCTCTCCTTGACACCTACCCATCACCCCTCATCACCTCCATTCCTTTCACCAACATGCCCCTTAAAGTCCACTCCAATCACCACTCTCTCCTCCTTGGGTACACTCTCCACCACGTCATCCAATTCACTCCATCTGAAACCCAACTTGTGGGGTATAAGTGCTGACAACCTTCATCATCACACCTTCAATGTCCAGCTTCATACTCATCAGTCTGTCTGACACACTCTTCACCTCCAACACACTCTTGAAATACTCTTCCTCCAGGATTACCCCTACCCCATTTCTCCTCCCATCCGCACCGTGGTAGAAGAGTTTGAACCCACCTCCGATGCTCCTGGCCTTACTCCCCTTCCACCTGGTCTCTTGTACACACACAGTATGCCTACCTTCCTTCTCTCCATCATATCAGCCAGCTCTCTCCCTTTACCAGTCATAGTGCCAACATTCAAAGTTCCGACCTGCCTCCACACTCCTACCCTTCCTCCTCTCCCGCTGCCTCTGGACATGCCTTCCCCCTCTATTTCTCCTTCACCAAAGCATAGTTTCCACTGGCACCCTGCTGGCCAACAATACTGATGGTGGTCGTTAGTAACCCGATAATAACATTAATACATGAATGAAATGAAATAAAAATTATTAAGTAAAAAATAAATTAAAATTTATAGCTAAATCAATAATAAATAAATTAACAAAATAACATTAATAAATGCAGATAATAAGATTAGATTAGATTGTTTTATTAATAACATTAACAATCTGTTGGATTAAGGTGTACCAGCTCATCCATCAGCCTTGACAGATGGACAGACAGAGCCAGAATTAACAACTGTCAATAGTACTGTCAATGCCGGTTCATCCAACAGATCCATTATTCATGTAATTAACTGCGGGTTTTTTTTTAATCCTGCTATGCTTAAACCATAGAGCACAATAACCATGATTTTAAACTATAAATGGTTTTTAACCTGTAGATGTCATCAATCTCACTAAAATGGTCTAGAGTTTAGTTATTCTTTAAGGTAGCAGAAGAGTTTGCCCCTTTTGCCCCAAAGTGGGGCTGCTCCAGTGGAGCTGCTCGGTAGCTAACTACAGATGACAAGTTACACTGTTCCCGCTACAAGCTTGGTTGGTCAGCCCACAGGGAATACAAAGGATACTCCATAGGGCCACCCCAGGCGAAGAGACGTTTTCAATATTGTTTTGGCAGGATGTCAACCAAGTTACCAACCTGTATCCACGTTTGTAGGTTGCGAAAGGAGGATATCTTGGTGACATCATAAACAAAAACCACAGCATGGACGTTGCGGTAGTAGTGTTCCACCATGGATTTGCGGAAGCGCTCCTGACCAGCGGTGTCCCATACCTGCACCTGTGGGTAATGGAGACAAAGGAAAGAACGTCTTTCAACAAGCAAATGACAGGAAGAATGCACGGAAACAGCGGCAGGTGTGCAACAGTCTACAGCTTTTCAGGGATGGATTTGAAAGGAAAAATGTGTAACACATGGACTAGTGAAAGGGCTGTATTCATCTATGGCAGTGTTTCTCAACCCAGTCCTCAAGGAACCCCTATCCTGCATATTTTCTTTGCAACCCCGAATAGGTACCTGTTTGTAGTTTTCAACCAATCAGCAATGAATTTTGTCAGATGTTGCACACCTTGCATAATTAAGTGCTACGAGATGATTGGTCGAGTAAGTACAAGCAGGGCTACCTATGCAGGGTTACAATGAAAATCTGCAGGATAGCGGTTCCTTGAGGACTGGGTTGAGAAACACTGATCTATGGCCTGTGGTTTAAAGAAGGCCCATTGCTATGTTTTCTTACCGTTGTTTTATGAATGAAAAGTCAATCAGCAGAGCAGCCATTCGCCTTCATTCATTTTAGATGATGAAAACTGTGACAGTTAAACACATTTGAGGTCTTTCAATAAGGGCTTTGATTGATCGATCGATTCTTTATTTACGCATATGAAACATTAAAAAAAGATACAACATATATTTGGCAACCGACTGTGAAGGAGAATTGCCTAAAATTCCTCAAGGGACTTGAAAAGTGATATTCTCCAGGCAGCATACTACTACAGGAAACAATCACAGCAACACCATATGCACACTTTGTCTCTGTATTTTGCTCTATCTGGAATTATTGATCGATACATACACAGTTCAGCACAGCACCCGGCAACAATGCACCCCATACACACCCACGTTACAGCAGTACATGTCATAATAAGTCACAAGACAGACACACACACATCAAGAACACTCATTCATGATACTTGCAAGTATGCACAAACACTGTCATTAACAGACTGGGAACATGCACTCACGTGAGATAGCTTAGCTTTCACAAGACAAGAAACATGAAGGATACATACACACGCCTACAGACACACAGCACCTTACATACACCACGCACTATTATTATTACTGCTTTGTTTTGTTGTTATTTTATTGCTGTTGTTGCTGCAGTGTCGAGGAGCCAAACCATAAGAATTTTCCTCTCTTGTACTGAGAGACGGAACAACAAAGGATCTGGAATCTGGAATCTTGCTCTTCCAGAGTCCTGTTGCACATGTCCAGAGCGGTGGGCTCTTTCAATTTCAATGGGCTTTGGATCAATTTTCAGTTCAAAAACTCACTGGCCTTCTGTTCAGTATCTGACCAGGACTCATAGACACTGTCCTGTATCAGACTGCCAATAATTACATTGTTTTGTTGACTCTGACTTTCTAAATAATCCATTTTGGATAGGATGTCTGTGCTTTCAGAGCTCATACACTGAGAGGACAAAGACTGCAGTTGTGATTCAAACGAACCAACTGTCTTCTCCATCTCTCTCAAGTCCCCGATTTGGGCTTGAGCGAATTGAAGGCTAGATTTGACCTCCTGAACCTCTTCCATGATTCCATCAGTTCTGGTAGTTGCACATTCCAGGGTCATCTTGGTGAAGGACATGAAGCTCGCCTCTTGTCTATTAAGCATTTCCACATAGAATAACTTCTGCTGCTCATATCTCTCATGGTTTCCATAGAGACATAGCCCTCATCATTACTGGTTTTTGTTTTTTAATTACTGCTACAGGACATGTTTACCTGCTGTTGAAGTTGCGATGGGTGGATTTTCAACAGTGAAGAGATCCGCTGCAGCCTTTTCGGAGGCTCGTAGCTATTTTCCTTGGTCCCTGTCCGCGGATACCCGTGGTTGACGCTTGACATCCAGCCAACATCACAGGTGTTGTCCGGGCTTGTAGCCCTGTTGGCACGCTCATCTTAGCATGCAATTAAACCGACCGGCATCACCGGGTTTACTTCTGTTGCACTTTGTTTGCAGGTTGGCCAGCGAGGACCGGTTTTTAATCGTTTGTATGGCATGAAGTATGGGCAGGCTAGTCTTGTCCAGCTTCTGGCTGGTGCAGCATTCACTTCACATCCGGTGATAATTCTGAAAGTATGACAGCCTGATCGCTGTCATTTCATGTCAGACTTGGTCGATTTCATGCGAGGGTCTGCCAAGGAGGCTGCACATCCACAGACCGACAGTCGTTTTTATCAGGTAGAATTTTTAGCTTGAGAGCTGCATATTAAAAATGTTTCTTCTTTTAGACTTAAGTACTACTTTTGACACAGTCGATCACAGCAACCTCTTACATTGCTTAGAGACTTGGGTTGGCATCAAGGGCTCGGCTCTTTGTTTATGATGTTGTTACCTCATCAATACAACTTTTTCTGTCGTTCTAGGTAATTCTACTTCCTCGATGGCTCAGTTGAGTTGTGGTGTCCCTCAAGACTCAGTTCTTGCCCCTCTTCTGTTTTCTATATATATGCTGCCCCTTGGCCATGTCATTCAATATCACAATGTATTTTACTATCCTGATGCTGATGACAATCAGTTATACATGCCACTAAAACACACAGGTCCTAGTGCCCTTGTAAATCTCACAACTTGTCTCTCTGACAATAAATCCTGGATGCCCAAAATTTTTCTTAAATTTAATGGTAAGTCTGAGGTCATTCTGCTCGGTCCCCCAAATTCCATCAGCCCTTTTAGTACTAATCTTGGTGGTCTGTCAGGTAGTCTTTAGCAGGCTATTAGGAATCTTGGGGTAATATTCGATGCTAACCTCGGTTTTGATAATCAAACCAAACATGTTGTTCAGTCACGCTTTCTCCAGCTCAAGGTAATCTCCAAAATTAGTCATTTTTATTTTTAGCAGTTGTTGATCTGCAAAAAGTTGTACATGCTATTCTCGGCTTGACTATTGCAACACACTTTCCTCGGGCACCGGCAAGGGCTCCCTCCACCGTCTGCAGTTGGTACAGAATGCTGCTGCTCGGCTCATTACGAGGACAAAGAGGCATGACCATATCACTCCTGTGCTTGCTTCCCTACAATGGCGCCGTTATATTGCGAATTGATTTTAAAATTTTGTTTCTCACGTTTAAGGCCTTAAATGGGTCTTGCTCATATATACATTTCTGATTTCTTGACCTGGTACACTCTCTTGAACATTAAGATCTGCAGATGGAGCCTTGTTGGTTATTCCCAGGTCTTGGTTTGTAACAAAGGATGATTGGGCTTTTGCCCACACTATGGAACACACTTCCTATTGAACTACAAGAAGCCAAGTCTCTAGCTCGGTATGGAAGGAGATGAGAACTTGTACCGATTGGTTAGACGGAGGGACCGAGCTGGGAAGGATGTGCAGCAGGTTAGGACGATTAAAGATAGCGATGTAAATGTGCTGACAAGCGAGGAGTGTGTGTTGAGAAGGTGGAAGGAGTACTTTGAAGGGCTGATGAATGAAGAAAATGAGAGAGAGAAGGTTGGGTGATGTGGGGATAGTGAATCAGGAAGTGCAGTGGATTAGCAAGGAGGAAGTGAGGGCAACTATGAAGAGGATGAAGAGTGGAAAGGTGGTTGGTCCTGATGACATACCTGTGGAGGCATGGAGGTGTTTAGGAGAGATGGCAGTGGAGTTTCTAAACTAGATTGTTTAACACAACCTTGTAAAGTGAGAGGATGCCTGAGGAGTGGAGAAGAAGCATACTGGTACCGATTTTCAAGAACAAGGGTGATGTGCAGACCTGTAGCAACTACAGAGGTATAAAGTTGATCAGCCACAGCATGAAGATATGGGAAAGAGTAATAGAAGCTAGGTTAAGAGGAGAGGTGATGATCAGCAGCAGCAGCAGTATGGTTTCATGCCATGAAAGAGCACCACAGATGTGATATTTGCTTTGAGAATGTTGATGGAGAAGTATAGAGAAGGCCAGAAGGAGTTGCATTGTGTCTTTGTGGATTTAGAGAAAGCATATGACAGGGTGCTAAGAGAGGAGGTGTGGTATTGTATGAGGAAGTCGAGAGATGCAGAGAAGTATGTAGGAATGGTGCAGGATATGTATGAGGGCAGTGTGACAGTGGTGAAGTGTGGTTGGAATGACAGATGGGTTCAAGGTGGAGGTGAGATTACATAAAGGATTGGCTCTGAGCCCTTTCTCGTTTGCAATGGTGATGGACAGGTTGATAGATGAGACCAGGCAGGAGTCTCTGTGGACAACGAGGTTTGCGGATGACATTGTGATCTGTATCGAGAGTAGGGTGCAGGTGGAGGAGAGCCTGGAGAGGTGGAGGTATGCACTGGAGAGAAGAGGAATGAAAGTCAGTAGGAGCAAGATGGAATACCTATGTGTGAATGAGAGGGAGAATGACGAGGATGCAAGGAGTAGAGGTGGCGAAGGTGGATGAGTTTAAATACTTGGGGTTAACAGTTTAAAGTAATGGGGAGTGGGTGGAGAAGAGTGTCAGGAGTGATTATTGACAGAAGGGTACCAGCAAGAGTGAAAGGGAAGGTTTACAAGATGGTAGTGAAACTAGCAATATTTTATGGTTTGGAGACAGTGGCATTGATGAAAAGACAGGAGGTAGAGGTGGCAGAGTTTAAGATAAGATTTTCATTGGGAGTGATGAAGAAGGACAGGATTAGGAACGAGTATATTAGAGAGACAGTTCAGGTTGGACGGTTTGGAGACAAAGCAAGAGAGACAAGATTGAGATGGTTTGGACATGTGTGGAGGAGAGATGCTGGGTATATTGGGAGAAGGATGCTGAATATGGAGCTGCCAGGGAAAAGGGAGGCCGAAGAGGAGGTTTACCGATGTGGTGAGGAAGGACGTGCAGGTGGTTTGTGTGACAGAGGAAGATGCAGAGGACAAGAAGAGATGGAAACAGATGATCCACTGTGGCGCCCCCTAACGGGAGCAGCCGAAAGTAGTAGTCCTATTAACACCATAATAACTTTAATAATGAAGTATAAGGGCCTTATTACTTAACACTTAATGTAAAAAAAATATATATATATAAGAATAACGTAAAAAAAAACGGAGTAGCAAATAACTTCGTAACAAAGCACCAAGAAATACGATAATCCATTCCATCCATTATCCAAGCCGCTTATCCCAATTGGGGTCACGGGATGCTGGAGCCTATCCCAGCAGCCATTGGCCAGCCGTGGCAGGTGAGGAGACACCCTGGATAAGCCGCTAGACCATCACATGGCCGACACATCGACACCTAGGGACAATTTAGTACAGCCTACATGTCTTTGGACTGTGGGAGGAAACTGGAGCACCCGGAGGAAACCCACACAGACACGGAGAGAACATGCAAACTCCACACAGAGGACGACCCGGGACGACCCCCAAGGTTGGACTACCCCAGGGCTCGAACCCAGGACCTTCTTGCTGTAAGGCGACCCCACTAACCATCGAAACATGATAATAATTGATATAAAATTAAGTTTTAGGATGTTATTTAAAAGATGGTTGTGACTTTGCCACCCTCAATTCCTCAGGTAAGTTGTAAGATTTAGGGCCATGACAGCAAAATCCTACTTAATCCAAGACACCAGAACTGTTAAAAAGGGCCTTGCCTGAGAATATCGGGTCGCACACTGGCTCCCCCGGTGCATGAGTTCAGATGGATGAGGAGTGAATTCACACAAGGCTCAAAAGTGAACGAAATCTTAAAATCAATTCAACAATGCATAGGCAACCACTGGAGAGATGCTACAATAGGGGAAAGTTCAAGTCTTTGCTTTGGTTAAAAGCCTTGTTGCTGAAGCCTCGACATGTTTAGAACCATTCCACAGCTCTTTGGTTAAGGCCGGTAAGCACTGCAACAGTGACAGGAAGAAGAATCATAGACATGTACACCCATCAGTAAAAACATTAAAACCACCTGCCTAATATTGTGTAGGCCCCCTGCCCCCATGCAGCCACAACAGCTCTGACCCGTCGAGGCATGGACTGACTTGACAAGACCTCTGAAGGTGTCCTCTGGTATCTGGCACGAAGATGTTAGCAGCAGTTCCTTTAAGTCCTGTAATTTGCGAGACGGGGTCTCCATAGTTGGACTCATTTGCCCAGTACATCCCGCAGATGCTTGATTGGATTGAGATCTGGGGAATTCGGAGGCCAAGGCAACACTCTGAACTATCCGTCATGTTTCTTAAACCATTCCTGAACTATTTTTGCAGTGTGTCAGGACGCATTATCCTGCTGAAAGTGGCCCCTGCCATCAGGGCATACCTGTTTTTTCCTCCGCACCCGTCTCCCATCATCAGTATTGTTACTCGTCTA